>NW_026652280.1:158602989-158636687 GCF_009828535.3 Hylobates moloch
TGAGAAAGCAGCTTCCTTCCCACTCTAGGGAGCGAAAAGGAGGCACTCGCTGCAGTGGAAACATTTGCAGAAGATCAAACAATGCTGCAATCCTTTAAGCTTGATAAAAGCTTTTCTCATGTGTGATAGATTACAATTATGGTGAAACGTACTATAAAAATATTCTTCACGTTACCAGATGTCTTCATCAGGTTTGCAAACATCAGAGATTTATCTTAGTCTTTTGTTATTTCGGTCTCAAATGCTACCTCCTTCTTGGCTTCTTTATGATTCTCCTTTTGCAAAAGAATCAAGCAAAGGCATACGGCAATTTACAAGTCAAGAGATTTAAGATTAGCATTTCATTAGTGATTTAAAATATATTCCTTTCAGAATATGCAAAGTACAAAAAATATATACATATTCTAGGATAAACAGAATAGAGTTTATATATCAGGGGATACTTTTTTTTTACACTATGAATAGTAACACCCTTTTGGAGCAAAATGGCCTCTTAGTAAATGATAAAAAGTAAAATAAAGAGGATTGTCAGCGCCAAAAAAAAAAAGATAAATTTCTGATGAATTACTTACATGCTGCACATTAAGTAGTCTTGAGTGACCATATAATTTATTATCCAAATAAGGGATGCTTCTGAGAGTGAACGAGGGCAGCTACTGGTCATAATTAATAATGGGACAACGGACAGAGATATAGTCAACCTCATTTCAGGGCTACTTAATGACCATAAAATTGCTTTTAGATTTTTGTCAAAAAAAAAAAAAAAAAAAAGTAAAACAAAATAGCCTGCTCATTTGCTAAAGACATAGTAAGCAATGAGTCTTTTTAAAATTAACTGATTTTTCATAATAAAATGACTAAATATGAGTATAAATTGACAACTGTTGGAGGAGAAAAAGAAATTCAGTGGGTAATCTACTTATTTTAATGAATGAATGAACGAATATTTGTTTTTTAGAGATGGGGTCTTATTCTGGCACATAATCATCGATCATAGCACACTGCAGTGTCTAACTCTTGGGCTCAAGTGTTCTTTCAGCCTCAGCCTCCTGAGTAGCTAGGACTATACGCATGAATTTACATGCCCTGCTCTACCCTATTTCAAACTGTTCCGATCATTCGAAAACGTTGTCCTTGCCCATAAATATTAACCACAATAGTCTGCTGGGTAACATTTCTCAGCTTAAAATATGCATTTCAGATTTTAAAGATCAACCACTTTTCCATATTGACCTCATTGGTTGATAGACTTAATCTCCCACCCCAGTCCTTGTGGATTGTGGCCATAAGGAACACTGCTTGGGAGGCTTCTGAGGCCACTTGTACAGCTCAGCAGAAAGGCCTGTTCTGATTGGCTGGTGATATCTGCAGGCGACATGGGATTTGGGGCAATGGTAGGTTCAGCAAGTATTTGCCATCAAAACAGGTACTGAACAAATACCTGTTTTAACAATAATTTTCTAACATATCTGGTTTGTAACCAAAAAACTACGTCTTGCTTATCCTGCATCTGTTACCTCTCATAGATTCTATTATAGTGTAAATAATATCCCAACTGTGCCACAGGAAAACAAGGCCATCACTCTTGACTTAAGACAGCAACTCATGATTCCACACATTATTGTTTCACAGCTCTGTTAGTCCCAAATCACACTAAGATCAAATCCCTAATACCTGAATGGGGAGTAGGGGAAAAAAATAATACAGCAAATGATGAACTTCTCTTCTGTTTCTATTCTTCACTTATTTTGTCATTTGGGGCTATATTTTTATCTACTCAAGAGAATTTTAAGTGATAAAACGAAAATTAAACTTGCCTCTCCCTTTGCAAGCCAATTTTTTTTTTTTTTTTTAAGACGGAGTTTTGCTCTTGTTGTCCAGGCTGGAGTGCAGTGGCACAGTCTCAGCTCAGTGCAACCTCTGCCTTCCTGGTTCAAGTGATTCTCCTGCCTCAGCCTCCCAAGTAGCTGAGATTACAAGCACCCGCCACCACGCCCGGCTAATTTTTGTAATTTTAGTAGACACAGGGTTTCAACATGTTGGCCAGGCTGGACTCGAACTCCTGACCTCAGGTGATCCACCTACCTCAGCCTACCAAAGTGTTGGGATTACAGGCGTGAGCCACCACGCCTGGCCTAAGGATTCTATTTTAAAGGAAAATTTTCAGCATTTATTTTACTACCAGGTATTTTGCATTATTTACCCTTTCTGTACACAGTAGAGAGCTGTTTTGCATCTTTCAATGAGGGAAAATAAAGAAGAAATAGTTGACTCTTTATTAAAAATATGAGGCATCCAAATAATGCTGTTTTTGTGCCTGTATGTGTGACCATGAAGCCTGTTCCACCTTCGGAACCTAAATTCTCTGATTTTAAGAAATGAGGCAGAAGAATGGCTAAAATTAAAAGGGCGTGGAGCTCCTGGAAATCTTACCTGGTGATGGCAGGAGCACAGAAATGTCACTACTCGACTGGTAGAACTGAAACATATGCTTACCATATGGCCCAGCAATCCCCTACCTAGGTATTTATCCAAGGGAAGTGAAAATGTGTCCACATGAAGATTTGTATGTAATACATTTTTTTCAAAAAGAGGCAGAATTCAATTTCTATTGCAGGGAAAACCCAAGTTCAGATTGCAAGGCAGCTTTCTCGTATTGATTTTGACTACACAGCTCTACTTTTCCAAGAGTGAGATCCTATTGAAGTGGCTTTCCAAAACATTTTGTGGAAAATAAGAATTAATAGATGGCAACTCCTCATTCACGATCCCCAAACAGGAGACAAACTCATCAGGAAGCAGGGTCTGTTCTGGAATAGTTTCACTGGGTGAATCGTTTCCCAAAAGCATGGTGGTTTCCTCCCCTACTGAGTTTTGTATGGCAGGAGAACTGCATTCTCCTTGATTTAATATGAGGCTTAATTCTCCAAGAAATAATGTGTTGCTTAGTGAATTCACACTTGAAACAGAAAAAGCAAAATTAGGATGCTTTTGTAATCTGGGATTATTTCCTGAGTCTAAGGAATCAACTGGTGGTTTAAGTGTTAAGGAAGTGATTTCATTATTATTGCTGAGAGGGTTTCCCCCAGGCAGAAAATTTGAAATTTGGGGTTTATATCCAGTGTTGAGATCAGGAATATATACAACCGTAGTATTGTCAAATAGCGAGTTTTCCAGGCCGTCTCTTGTCTCCAGGTGTCCTGTATTCTCCTTCTTATAGTCTGTAGGCTTGCGCTCTGGGATAAAGATTTCTTTTATCTCTGTAATCATGGGATCAACATAGAGGACCTGCTCACTGGAATTATTATTCATAAGTTCACTATTTTCCTAGGAAGAAAAGACATCATTTTATTTTACAAAAGACGTTTAAAGGAACCAACTGGATAATTGAATGAGGATTGGAATTTTGCTTTCTTTCAACTTTCCTTTCTCCCTCCATTTTCTCACATTGTTTATCTTCCCATATGATTCTCCCTTTTGTCTTTTGTTATCCTGCTTGCTCCCAAATCTTTATTAAATTCTGCATGAGAAGACTGAAGAAAAGGAATATTAAAAAAATCCACTTCTTAAGCACATTTCTTGATTTAAAAGTTTTAAAGAGAAAAGTTGATTCTTACTTATTAACTTATTATTACTTAATTTTAGGGCCTTTTAAAAGTTGGTCTTCTGAGGCAAGAATATTAATATTTCTTGTTACAAGAAAATACTTTGTTGCTTAAATAAAAAAAGGTTGAGGAGAATCCTATTTTGCTCACATACTGAGAATGAGTGTGTGACAAATGCTTGGTGCTGAGGTTCTAAAGGTGGATAAGGTCTGTAATCCCAGCACTTTGAGGCCAAGGCAGGCAGATAACTTGAGACCAGGAGTTCTAGACCAGCCTGGCCAACATGGTGAAACCCTGTCTCTACTAAAAATACAAAAATTAGCCAGGCGTGATAGCGCAAGCCTGTAATCCCAGCTACTTGGGAGGCTGAGGCAGGAGAATTGCTTGAGCCTGGGAGGCAGAGGTTGCAGCGAGCCAAGATCATGCCACTGCACTCTAGCCTGGGTGACAGAGCAAGACTCTGTCTCAAAACAAAAAGAACAAATAAATAAATAAAGGTACTCACAATTCAGAAATGTTTGTGGTGATCAGGAGGGTGAGTGAAGGTTTTAGCCTGATGACTTTTCTGGGCAATAAATGGACTTTAGGCCTTCCAGCAGATGGCTGGCCTTCCTGGGTAAACTGTCACCCAACACAATTATAATATAGCCCCCTGTTATGGACTGAACATTTGTGTGCCCTCTCCCCAGCCCCCCTCACACTGAAGCCAATGTGATGTTATTTGAAAGTGGAGCCTTTGGGTGGTAATTAGGTCACGAGGGTGGAGCCTTCATGAATAGGATTAGTGAAGAAGAGACAGGAAAGAGATGATCTCTCCCTCTGCCATGTGAGAAGGTAGCTGTCCACAAGAGAGCCCTCACTAGGCAAGTGATGTGACTGGCTCCTCCATCATGGACTTCCCAGCCTCCAGCACTGTGATAAATAAATGTTTGTTGTTTAAGCCACCTGAACAGACTAAGATACCATTCCTTAGTCTCTTGGGCAGAAAACAAAACCTTATCTGAGGGAAACCCTAAGGTTTGCCTCTAATTCCAGGAGCCCAGAATAGGAAGGGAGTTTAGCAAAGAGGGAGATCTTGAATAAACAGACATGAAGTGTCATTCCAATTTTCTTCAGCCCCAGCCTCCTTAGGGAGCTTGCCAGGTTTGGGCAAGAACAGCACATTGGGTATTGCTTCATCAAAAATCTTGACGTGAGGAGTGGCTGGAGTAAAGCTGGAATGGTGAGTGGATCAGATCACAGAAGTCTTGTGTTACAGAACTCAGACTCTACTCTGTTGACCAGTTGTTTTTGAACTTTTAAAAATTATTTTATTTGTAGCCTAGAAACCCTTTGTTCAGATGACATGAGGTTGGGGAAAGAGTTAGCTAATAGGCCTACCAGAGCTTGAAACAGAGCCACTTCTATTTGTTTTACAAACACCTCATCTTCTTACCCAACATGCTGTTCTAACCCCCAGGGGTCCCCTGACTTTGAATTCCCTGTGTTTCTCCTGAGCAGCTCCTCTCCTTTCAGTGTTTCCTCTCTACTCCCATCACGTGTTTGGGCTTGTTTCTACCATTGCACTTACATCACTGCATTGCGAGGCTTGGATGATGTGTCTGTCCCTTGGACTGGGTTTTGAGCCCCTTGACAGCCAAGCCTGAGTGCCAGGGGTTATCAGGAACACACATAGCTTGTTCCTTCCCTCCTTTATAATCAGTGATGTCCCTGTACCCTGAGGGGCTTCCGGGTGTGTGGCCTTCTCTTCGCCAGAATGGAAACCTAGCCCACCCCTGTGACACTACTGTTCACAGTTCTCTCACATTGCTTTTCTCAAATTCCACTGGGTTTAAAGAGTAAAATGATGCCCTTCTTGGGCTCCACCTGGCTCTCCATCTCATGTGAAACAGAAGCCCTTTGAGTCTTTGAGGCTCATTTCATTGAGCTTTTCTTCCCTACTCCCTTTGTTCCTGAAGACATCTACCAATTGTTTGGTCACCAGGTGACTCGTGCACAAGGCCCACAATCTTCAACTTCACTTTTCTCTTTTGAACAGGTTTCTTTATTTCTTCTCTGTTTTCTTTCCTCCAACTCTATTGTCTCATCTCTTTTAAGTATGGTTTGAAACAGGTACAATTTTGTTTTTACACATGTCTATGTAATTATGTTAATATGTGTGCACATTTATTTATTTGAATGGAAATTCTATTCTAATTATTAGACTGCACTCTTGGTCTCAACTGCCACTTAGTTTTTGTTGGATGATGTTAGGTTACCTGTAGCATTTTCACAACATTGCTGTTTTTCATATTAGGAATATCTTCATAAAGCCACTTTGGTATTAACAATAAGATCCTTCTTTTAATCCTAAAAAAAAAAAAATGACACATTAGAAGAAGCAGGCAATCATATAGGAGATTAGGAAGTCAACTAGATTAAAATGTGTATTAAAAATCAAATTTCCTAGGTCGGGCACAGCGGCTCATGCCTGTAATCCCAGCACTTTGGGAGGCTGAGATGGGAGGATTGCTTGAGTCCAGGAGTTTGAGACCAGCCTGGGCAACATAGAAAGACCCTGTCTCTACAGAATATTAAAAAATTAGCTGGGTGTGGTGGTGCTTGCCTGTGGTCCCAGCTATGTGGGAGGCTGAGGTGGAAAGATCGCTTGAGCCTGGGAGGTCAAGCCTGTAGTGAGCTGTGACCATGCCACCGCACTCACTCAGGGCAACAGAGTGAGACCCTGACTCAAAAAAAAAATTAATTAAAAAAATCAAACTTCCTGACGCAGAAGCTAAAGTTTTCATCTCTTACTTAATGAAAATTAAGTGGGAAATTGTGTCATCTTTTCAGGTTTTCCTCTCAGCTCTATTGCTCTGCTTCTTTTTAATGAGCAGAAACATTTCAAAACACTCACACTAGATTCAAGATAAGTGGGAGAACCACCCTAGCAGTGAAACCGTACACATATTAAATAGAGCAAACTGTTATAACCAGAAGATTCCCATGTGGGAAAGTTTGAAAAACTTAAGGGATATTTTGTAGAACTTTCCAAGGTGACCATAACTACTGAATATTTAAAAAGAGAATGTTATATAATAAAGCCCTAAAATTTAAGCTGTTCTGATTCTAGATTTTGTAATTATTTCAAATAGGGTTGTAATGATGGTGACAGCTCCAAACTTTCTTGATGTGGATGGAGAAGGAGGCTGGGGAACATGTCTTGCAGTTGTATGGCATAGTGAGAACTGGTTTCTACCTAGACTGCGTGCTTATATTAAGGATCAGTGGGGTGGGGCTTTGGAAAGAAAAGGTAGAAGTCATAAACCTCCCACTTTTTCCCCCAAGCTATCTATTAGCACTGCCATTGTGTTTAAAAACACTCTCTGCATTGACAGTACAAATTTGTTTGGGCAAAAAGGTTGTACCAAGAACTTAGAAGAGACTAAACTGATCTCAGACACCTTTTTACATGTTAACAATGGATCTGTTAGCAACAGATCAGACTTATTTGTTTAAATCGGTTCTCTAAGGACCTGTACTAAATAACAACCAAAATGGCTGAGTGAACTTTGCTGGCCCAATTTGACCCTGGACTTTAGGGTAAAAATTATTTCTTTACTCATCTTTATACAATGTTTTATGATTCCGTTTTTTTTTGTTGTTGTTGTTTTGTTTACTAATTTAAACAAATTAGTATTTAAAATTTAGTTTTAAATTTAAAATTAGACCTCTGTATTTAAAATTAGACCAAATTAGTAAATTCAGGCTATTGGAGTAAAGTTTTTATATAGCACACTGATACAGTGAAAATACATATATATATATTTACCCACTTTTGGTCTTATTATATTTAAAATGGTTTGGGCCAGGCACGTTGGCTCACACCTGTAATCCCAACACTTTGGGAGGTGAAGTCAGGCAGATCACTTGAGGCCAACAGTTCAAGAGCAGCCTGGCCAACATGGTGAAATCCCATCTCTACCAAAAAATACAAAAATTAGTTGGGCATGGTGGTGTGTGCCTGTATTCCCAGCTACTTGGGAGGCTGAGGCATGAGAATCACTTGAACCCAGGAGGTGGAAGTTGCAGTGAGCCAAGATTGCAGCACTGCACTCCAGTATGGACAATAGAGTGAGACTCTGTCTCAAAAAATAATAATAAATAAATAAATAAAATATTTTCCTTTCTGTTGCTCACTTCTGTTTCTGAACTAAGGCTTTTATAGATAATGAATGTTGTATTAAATAAAAGTATCTGTTCAAATGTAAAATAAATATATTGGAATTATCTCTTGTTTTATCTTTTTAAAAAGAGTACTTATTTAAATAACTAAATGAGCAAAGAATTGCCCTAATTCCTCCTTTGTTGTTACGAACTGAAAATTAGTTTTTAGGTTATTCTTAGTTATTAACTTAGTGTTATTTAAACTTTTGCACTAGGACATGTTTAAATAATAACACAAATATTGATTTTTTATGGGGTATTAAGTTGAACATCAAAATATTTCAAGGGACTTTATAATCAAGTATATATTAAAACAGCCTCAAATAAAATTCCATACTAGTTTGCCCTCCTCACAAGGGTATTAGGAATATGTTTATTAATGTGTAATTTAAATTTTGAAATATTAAGTTCTGAGCAAAAAAACTTATGTAGATAAGAAATCATTAGTAAACTTTATAATAGCTCATTTAAAATCTTTCTACTGCATTTGATTATAAATGTAAATGAAAGAAAGATTATTTCATGAAGCAAATGATGGCAAGAAGGAGAAACTCAGTGCCAATTTGACAAAGAACATTCAAGTCAAAATTTGTGAGCAACTGGACACACTGAGGAACTGGCACACCAAACAACTCTAGTCTATCAGCTACTTAGAAATACTCAATGCATCAGTAAAATTTAGAAATCCAAGGCTCTTGCTTTTCTCAAAGTCTCATTTTTAAATAACTAACCATAGATCTTTACTAATACCATCACTGGAGGGAAAAAAACTGAAGGGGGCCAAGAGTAAGGGACTTTGGGGCTGAATGCTAAAACACCAACACAATTGGTAAGGAATTGACAAATTTAAAAAATTGTCACATTTCTCTTCACATTGATTCAAGCTGATTTGTTTGGGTGGAATTCAAGTGTTAAAGCAAACTAAATATGGCCTGAGAAGGACTTCCTACCTCTATATTTGAATCCCTGTGGATGAACGTAACCTAGCTTAACAGACAGACAACAGCGAAAACCTGACTTAGGAGTATGTGCCTGTAACAATAACTGAGTCTTGGCCAATCCCAGTGGACCATACTTCAACCACTCATAGACTGCTAAGTGTTCAAACTGTGTTCAAATAAGACAAATGCCACCCTGTAACCAACCAGCTGTTTCTGTACATCACTGCCAATTTCTGTATGTCACTTCTTTTTTTTTTTGTCTATAAATTTGTTCTGACCACAAGGCATCCCTAGAGTCTCTCTGAATATGCTGTGATTCTAGGGCTGCCCAATTCATAAATTGTTCATTGCTCAATTAAACTCCTTTAAATCGGCTGAAGTTTTTCTTTTACTAGATGGTGTCAGAAGTGGGATATGAATTAGACCTTCTAACGACCCCCAGGAGCACTGAGTGAACAAGCAAGGAACCTGTTGGACCTACTTGTGTCCTTTGATCTCTGAGTGGCTGGGGACCATGGTAAGTTCTCTTTCGGATTTCAGAGCTCCACGGATTTGTGTTTTGAACTCTCCAAGTTTCTTTGAGCAAATTTCTATTCCAAACTGGGTTCAGAAGTCACAACAGAAACTGGACTGGGTCCAGGATGGGATTTGATCAGTAATTAACAGGCTTGGATCCAATTAGAGGCCTCTTAGATTTGACTAGGTCAGAAAGAAACTGGTAGTAAATGGTAGTATTGCAGGGGCTGTAAAATTTGGCATTTGGAAATTCACAGGGATTTTTTGTTTTCTACACCTTTGTTTCATTTTTCTTGCACACTTAGGTAGGAAAAATCACTGGCTAAGTTCATCAAGGGAACCTGAAAGAAAAGCCAATATTTTAGGTAAAAATGAGATCCTTAATTTCTGAAGAGCAGAGTTCCTTCCAGTTTATACATTAGGCTTGGGAGGCAGCAAAGTCTTACAGAAATAGCAAAATCTTACTAAAGATAACTTACAATGGAACATTCCAAATGAACAACAACACACTGAAGTGCATTAAAAAAAAAACTGTATGAGGTCTCCATCTTGTTTTACATTCTTGGGAGCTTGACTTTTTAACCATGTGGTGGTAGTTTTTCTTGGTCTCTGCCTTCAAGGGAACAGGAATTTTAGGGTTCATGTCACAGTTAGCTCTAAAAATTATGTTGAGTAGTTAAAAGCCTTTGAAAGCTCAAAATTAACTACTCTAGAGTCCTTCTGGGAAGCACAATGGAGATTGCCCAGTACTGTAGCTCAGTAGTTAAAGTTTTTTACTTTCACAGTGGTGGCCTGGGCTCGATTCCTGGGTTAAGGAATGAGTCCTTTCTGGTTTGATACCTGTGGGAACTTTATCATTTTTTGATTCTCTTCCCTTCCATGAATATTCCTTTTTCTGAGCACCTGGGAGGTAAAGTTCAAAAGCCAGAAATACTGGCCACTTGGCATGGCTAAAGTTGGGTAACAAGAGATTTAAAAGGATTTTTTAAAGAGCACTATAGTTAAGAGTCAGCTTAATTAAAAGTGGATATCCAAGCTATAGGTATATTTAAGAGGCCTTTATGTCTTTTTCTTTTTTTGTTGTTCTTTTTTGAGATGGAGTCTCACTCTGTTGCCCAGGCTGCAGTGCAGTGGCACGATCTTGGCTTACTGCAAGCTCCGCCTCCTGGGTTCATGCCATTCTCCTGCCTCAGCCTCCCAAGTAGCTGGGACTACAGGCGCCCGCCACCACACCTGGCTAATTTTTTGTATTTGTAGTGGAGAGGGGGTTTCACCGTGTTAGCCAGGATGGTCTTGATCTGCTGACCTCGTGATCTGCCCACCTTGGCCTCCCAAAGTGCTGGAATTACAGGCGTGAGCCATCGCACCTGGCCACCTTTATGTCTTTCATTTCTGTGGATCTTGTTTTGCTGAAAAAGGTTTTTTCTTCTCAGTTGATTGAATTATTTTTCTCCATTTTGTCTTGTCACTCTTAAGGCACACATGAGAGGCCCTAAGATAACTTCTGATAGCCTAGGACTCCTTGGGAAAAATAAAGAAGGTGCCACTGATCCTGTTTTGGAAAAAACCCTCTCTTTTCCTCATGGAACCTCAAGAATTAAAAGCAAATAGATCTCTCTCAAAATCCGTTTTGCCTTCCAGCTGTGCCTGCTTATTAGACCCCAGAAACTGCATGTTTTCCTAGCCATTTCTTGACAGGCTCCACCCCAAGGTCAGTAATCCAATGAAGAAACTGGCAAATGAAAAATCCTACAACTACTGGATCTTGTTCTCTGTGTAGTTTTATATGTGTTGTGTGTGTGATGTTTATATAAAAGAGCTCTAAGTAATTGGCTTAAAGAAAAATAAGTGCTTAGATAAAACATTTTTGGAAGAAAAAATAAAAACTGTAATGTAGTTCAAGTAACTTCAGTAATCTTTGGGAAATAAAAATGGCTTTAAAGATTATTGGTAAAATAAAGACATTTTGTCTAAATTAAACAAGTCAGATATTAGGTTTACTAATGCTTTAGGATCATAAACTGCTTTGACTTTTGAAAATTGTTCAATTTACCTACCTTGGAGGCATTAGATTCTCAATAAGGCCTGGGGACATATGGAATTAGCCATGCTCCCCTAGCTATGCAAAAAAGGTTATAAAGAAAATAGATTTTATATAAGACATGATGTTGTAAGGTAAATTCTTCTCCTAAAGTAAAATAACTGGTTGCTTAAAAAGAGGGATGATTAGGACAAGTCAGAAAGTCTAAGCATATCATAGATTGTCTGCACAAGTCATGAAAGGATACATGAAAGGAAAAATTAGCACCAAAATTAAAAGTTGCTAACAGTTATCATTACAACATGTAATCAAGACTACTGAAAATAGATTTACGTGCAAGGTGTGTAAGGAAACTAAAATGCGTTTTTACTAAAAGGTTATAAGAAGGCACAGGAATGTAAATTTTTGTCTAGGTTAGAGGGTTCAAAGATTGTTTTAAATTAGATTAAAATAAAGATAAAGGTTTGAATACATTGTGGAAGGTTTGTGAAAAGTTAATCTCATTAAAAAGAAATTCTGTGTGGACATTGGCTAAAGATAAAGGGGTATTGTTTAGTTTTTCTGTAAATTGAAATTGAAATAAAAGCATGACATGTTTTTCTTAAGAGCACTGATCTGCTTTTTAACAAAAATTTGTAAAGGGTTACAAAATGTTTACAAGAATCTCACCTCATGGTTAAACTGGTTAAGCATAATATCAAGTGTTTTAAACCTTTAACATATTTTATAGGCTTCCCAAAATGAAATTTCAGCTTCAAAATTGTCTTTCTAACCCCCAAATTTTGGACATTACAGAGGGCCCTTGGAGCATCCAAAGGAGAGGTAAACAGGATTATCTGACATGTTTAGTTACATGGGATTGTCAAAATAAAAACAATGTTTAATCTTTTTCAGATTATATTTTAATGAATAATGTTAATATATGTTCCAAAATTGTATAGGATTTCTAAAATTCTAATGTCTGAGTATATCCTTTCAATCATAATTAAGGTTATCATGTTAAGTTATCACAGACCACAGAGATAACCACATTTCCTTGTGAACTGTGTTTTTAAATATCACTATTTAAAGTCATTACATTAAGTTAATTACTTATTGCTAAAGCAATTTCTGAAAACTTCACAAACACGCAAAATCCTAGAATATGGTGCCTTTTAGAAAGTTCGTGAAAGGATGAAAAGGACCCTAGAAAGCACTCTTGAATACAGGTTTCTAATAACTTTAAATTCATATCATTTAGACTGGGTAAGAATCCCTAAAACTTTAATAAAAAGACTAACTGGTTTACAAAACTGCTAACTGAAGTAGAATAAAAATTAATTAAATACCAAGAAAATACTCTGCCAGATTTTCATGCTAAATCAGCATGAAAAATCAGCATGCTAGAGAGCTGGCAAGATGGCTGAATAGGAATAGGTCTGGTCTGCAGCTCCCAGAGAGATCAATGCAGAAGGCAGGTTATTTGTGCATTTCCAATTGAGGTACCAAGTTCATCTCATTGGGACTGGTTGGATAGTGGGTGCAGCCCACGGAGGGTGAGCTGAAGCAGGGTGGGGCATTGTCTCACCTGGGAAGCACAAGGGGTTGGGGGATTTCCCTTTCCTAGTCAAAAGAAGCCATGAGAGACTGTACAGGGAGGAACAGTACACTCTGGCCCAGATACTGTGCTTTTCCCATGGTCTTCACACCAGCAGATCAGGAGATTCCCTCTGGTGCCTGGCTCAGTGGGTCCCACCCCCATAGAGCCCAGCAAGCTAAGATCCACTGGCTTGATTGGGAGAAATCAGCACAAAAAAAGCTGAAATTTCCAAAAACCAGAATGCCTCTTCCCCTCCAAAGGATCACAACTCCTCACCAGCAAGGGAACAAAACTGGATGGAGAATGAGTTTGATGAATTGACAGAAGTAGGCTTCAGAAGGTGGGTAATAACAAACTCCTCCGAGCTAAAGCAGCATGTTCTAACCCAATGCAAGGATGCTAAGAACCTTGAAAAAAAGATGAATTGCTAACTAGAATAATCCGTGTAGAGAAGAACATAAATAACCTGATGGTGCTGAAAAACACAGCACAAGAACTTCGTGAAGCATACACAAGTATCAATAGCCAAGTCAATCAAGTGGAAGAAAGAATATCAGAGATTGAAGATCAACTCAATGAAATAAAGCAAGAAGACAAGATCAGAGAAAAAAGAATGAAAAGAAACAAACAAAGCCTCCAAGAAATATGGGAATATGTGAAAAGACCAAATCTACGTTTGAATGGTGTACCTAAAAGTGAAAAGGAGAATGGAACCAAGTTGGAAAACACATTTCGGGATATTATCCAGGAGAACTTCCCCAACCTAGCGAGACAGGCCAACATTCAAATTCAGGAAATACAGAGAACACCACAAAGATATTCCTTGAGAACAGGAACCCTAAGACAAAAATCATCAGATTCACTGAGGTTGAAATGAAGGAAAAAATGTTAAGGGTAGCCAGAGAAAAAGGTCTGGTTACCCACAAAGGGAAGCCCATCAGACTAAAAGTGGATGTCTCAGCAGAAACCCTACAAGCCAGAAGAGAGTGGGGGTCAATATTCAACATCCTTAAAGGAAAGAATTTTCAACCTAGAATTTCATATCCAGCCAAACTAAGCTTCATAAGTGAAGGAGAAATAAAATCCTTTTCAGACAAGCAAATGCTGAGAGATTCTGTCACCACCAGGCCTGCCTTACAAGAGCTCCTGAAGGAAACACTAAACATGGAAAAGAACAACCGGTACCAGCCACTGCAAAAACATGCCAAATTGTAAAGACCATTGACGCTATGAAGAAACTGCATCAACTAATAAGCAAAATAACCAGCTAACATCATAATGACAGTATCAAATTCACACATAACAATATTGACCTTAAATGTAAATGAGCTAGGCCGGGCACGGTGGCTCACACCTGTTATCCCAGCACTTTGGGAGGCTGTGGTAGGTGGATCACCAGAGGTCAGGAGTTCGAGACCAGCCTGACCAACATGGAGAAACTCCATTTCTACTAAAAATACAAAATTAGCCGGGCGTGGTGGCACATGCCTGTAATCCCAGCTACTAGGGAGGCTGAGGCAGGAGAATCACTCGAACCTGGGAGGTCGAGGTTGCAGTGAGCCAAGATCGCACCATTGCATTCCAGTATGGGCAACAAGAGTGAAATTCTGTCTCAAAAAAAAAAAAAAAAAGAAAGCAAATAAATGCCCCAATTAAAAGACACAGACTGGTAAATTGGATAAAGCATAAGACCCATCAGTATGCTGTATTCAGGAGACCCATCTCATGTGCAAAGACCCACACAAATTAAAGGAATGAAGGAAGATTTACCAAGAAAATGGAAAGCAAAAAAAAAAGCAAGCAAGGGTTGCAATCCTAGTCTCTGATAAAACAGACTTTAAACCAACAAAGATCAAAAGAGACAAAGAAGGGCATTACATAATGATAAAAGGATCAATGCAACAAGAAGAGCTAACTATCCTAAATATATATGCACCCAATACAGGAGCACCCAGATTCATAAAGTCACTTCTTAGAGACATACAAAGAGACTTAGACTCCCCCACAATAATAGTGGGAGACTTTAACACCCCACTGTCAATATTAGACAGATTAGCGAGACAGAAAATTAACAAGGATATCCAGCACTTGAACTCAGCTCTGGACCAAGTGGGACCTATAGACATCTACAGAACTGTCCACCCCAAATCAACAGAATATACATTCTTCTCAGCACTACATTGCACATATTCTAAAATGGACCATATAATTGGAAGTAAAACACTCCTTAGCAAATGCAAAAGAATGGAAATCATAACAAACTGTCTCTCAGACCACAGTGCAATCAAATTAGAACTAAGGATTAAGAAACTCACTCAAAACTGCACAACTACATGGAAACAGAACAACCTGCTCCTGCATGACTGCTGGGTAAATAACAAAATGAAGGCAGAAATAAAGATGTTCTTTGAAACCAATGAGAAAAAACACACAATGTACCAGAATCTCTGAGACACATTTATAGCAGTGTGTAGAGGGAAATTTATAGCACTAAATGTCCACATCACAAAGCTGGAAAGATCTAAAATTGACACACTAACATCACAATTAAGAGAATTAGAGAAGCAAGAGCAAACAAATTCAAAAGCTAGCAGGAGGCAAGAAATAACTAAGATCAGAGAAGCACTGAAGGAGATAGAGACACGAAAAACCCTTCAAAAAAATCAATGAATCCAGCAATCAATGAATTGCTACAAAGAGAATAAAATAACTAGGAATACAACTTACAAGGGATGTGAAAGACCTCTTCAAAAAGAACTACAAACCACTGCTCAAGGAAATAAGAGAGGACACAAACAAATGGAAAAACATTCCATGCTAATGGATAGGAAGAATCAATATCGTGAAAATGGCCATATTGCCCAAAGTAATTTATAGATTCAATGCTATCCCCATCAAGCTACCACTGACTTTCTTCACAGAATTGGAAAAAACTACTTTAAATTTCATATGGAACCAAAAAAGAGCCCACAGAGCCAAGACAATTCTAAGCAAAAAGAACAAACCTGGAGGCATCACGCTATCTGACTTCAAACTATACTACAAGGTTACAGTAACAAAAACAGCATGGTACTGGTACCAAAACAGATATATAGACCAATGGAACACAACAGAGACCTCAGAAATAACACCACACATCTACAAACATCTGATCTTTGACAAACCTGACAAAAACAAGCAATAGGGAAAGGATTCCCTATTTAATAAATGGTGTTGGGAAACTGGTTAGCCATATGCATAAGGCTGAAACTGGATCCCTTCCTTGCACCTTATACAAAAATTAACTCAAGATGGATTAAATACTTAAACATAAGACCTAAAACCATAAAAACCCTAGAAGAATACCTAGATAATACCATTTAGGACGTAGGCATGGGCAAAGACTTCATGATGAAAACACTAAAAACAATGGCAACAAAAGCCAAAATTGACAAATGGGATCTAATTAAACGAAAGAACTTCTGCACAGCAAAAGAAACTGTCATCAAAGTGAATAGGCAACCTAGAGTACGGGAGAAAATTTTTGCAATCTACCCATCTGACAAAGGGCTAATATCCAGAATCTACAAGGAACTTAAACAAATTTACAAGAAAACAAACAAACCAACCCATCAAAAAGTGGGTGAAGGATATGAACAGACACTTCTCAAAAGAAGACATTTATGCAGCCAACAAACATATGAAAAAAAGCTCGTCATCACTGGTCATTAGAGAAATGCAAATCAAAACCACAATGAGATACCATCTCATGCCAGTTAAAATGGCGATCATTAAAAAGTCAGGAAACAGAGATGCTGGCAACGCTGTGGAGAAATAGGAATGATTTTACACTGTTGGTGGAAGTGTAAATGAGTTCAACCATTGTGGAAGACAGTGTGGCAATTCCTCAAGGATCTAGAACCAGAAATACCATTTGACCCAGCAATCCCATTACTGGGTATATACCCAAAGGATTATAAATCATTCTACTATAAAGACACATGCACATGTATGTTTATTGCAGCACTGTTCACAATAGCAAAGACTTGGAACCAACACAAATGCACATCAATGATAGATTGGATTAAGAAAATGTGGCACATATACACTATGGAATACTATGCAGCCATAAAAAAGGATGAATTTATGTCCTTTGCAGGGACATGGATGAATCTGGAAACCATCATTCTCAGCAAACTAACACAAGAACAGAAAACCAAACACCACATGTTCTCACTCATAAGTGGGAGCTGAACAACGAGAACACATGGACACAAGGAGGGGAACATCACATGCTGGGGCCTGTCAGGGGGTAGGAGGCTGGGGGAGGGATAGCATTAGGAGAAATTCCTAATGTAGATGATGGGTGATGGGTGCAGCAAACCACCATGGCACATGTATACCTATGTAACGAACCTGCATATTCTGCACATGTACCCCAGAACTTAAAGTATAAGAACAAAAAAAAGAGAAATCAGCACGCTAAATCAGCCAATACTAAAGTTGTTTAGATATACAATTTGAATAAACTCCATGATCTAAGTCAAATTACCTAAGATAAATTACCTAAGATAACCCATCAGTTATCAGTGCTATGCACCTAAATTGGAGAAACAACTGGTACTCAAGAGGACATAATCCATTTTTAAGCATGGACTCATGGAGAACCAAGACAGCCACGTTGTCCTTCCAGAGTCCTTAAGGCTTTTATTATTAAAAGTTCTGCATTCCATGACTTGTAATGGAAAAGATAAAATGATCCAGATTAAATATGTTTGTGTGGTGACTTATAAACTACTAAAAAAACAATATTTGGTTTGTCAAACCGATATTCCTGGGAAAACAATCAAAGCTTCAGGTACATTTGGCTACCTGATTGGACATTTAAATATTTATAAGGGATTTCATTCAATTGTCACTTTCAATGCATGTTTTCTGGTTGTATGAAAGCTTTCCCATGCAAGAAGACTGATGTTATAATAGTAGATTATTATGCTACAGTATATTTTTACATGGTTAAAAAAAGCTGTTTATGGTTCACTGAGGATAATCAATCCCTTCACAATCTAGAACCCAAAGAATGAATCTTCTGAGAACATTAGAGAAAGACTGTCCTTGCCATCCACACTACGGCAAAATTTTGGGACCTTGAACTTTCAGTTTCAGAGGTCCCACAACTTTCATAATCTCACAGCTGAGGAGGGTCCCTCCACACCCATTGGAACCCTTAAGGTAAAGCTAACCAGGACGGGTTCTTCCCAGAAGACAGCATCCTTAATGTGAACAGCTTATCCTAAAATCATGGATTAAGACTTCTCTACTATCATGAGACCTTTATCTTTGAATATTTTTTTCTTGCTTATGCCTCTATGAACAATAGAAGTGAAAAGGGGGTCTGTTATGTGTATATTATGGGGTATATGTTTATTTGTGAAGGATTTTGCAGCCAGCCTTATACATGGATAATGTTATACTTTGATGGATAAAAGATGAAGGCCCAATGCAGGTGACAAATTTTAAGGGTTCATATATTGCCTCATAGTCAGTCAGAAACAGAACATTGATTTATTCCTCTTAAGCCACATCACGGGCTAAAGAGAACATTGCCAGGAGATTGCCAGGAGGCCTTCACTCTTCTATAAGGGCATCACTTGTTAGGTCTTTTTTCCATAGTTTGAAGTAAAAGAGGCACTGATTAGAAATGTATCCCTCAAGATGGGTTCTATAGCAGATTCTACTGTAAAGCCTATGGTTACACAAAAAACTTTAAATTCTCTTGTGAAAGTTACGCAAAAAAATAGAATTGGCCAAACAGAAAAGTATTGGCTAAACAGCTGCTGGCACTTATGACATATGGAGAAAACATCGGGTATTATAGTGAACCAGTTGTAGGGGATTAATGAAAAAAATCACTTAAGTGAGTAGACTCTTCATCTAGCTCATTCTTTGATCTATTTGATTTTAGACGGTTTGGTTTGGCTTATGAGGACCCTGGGTAAAGAACATAACCCAAACTCTTAGTATTATTCTCCCAATAGTCCTAATAGTAATCTCCCTGGTATGCTGTATTCTCTCAAAGGTTTTAAATGTTTACAAGCAGCCATCTCCAGAATGTCAAATGGTCTCTCTTCAACTGGAATAACAAGAGCTAAAAGGAAGGTGTGGCCATCGGGACACCATAACCTATGAGTGACATGCCGAGAACGGAAACCCAAAATGATGTTAACTGAGAGTGGCACTGAGGCCCTAAGTTTTGGTCACACTCTCACCTAAGTGAGAACCTGACCAAAAAGGGGGAGTTTTTTTTTAAACAAAACTATGGGAGGCCATTATTTTGGACTGAGCTCATGCACTAAACTCCAACAGACAAAATCAAACAAAAATGGAGTTGTTCATGCTAAATGTGACATAGTCAAACTAAGACTTTAAGGAAACACATAGATCCTAGAACAGACAAGGTTTTGTTTTTCTCCTATAAACAGGATGTTCCAGCATAAGCAGGTACCTTCTACTCAGTCCTTGTTCCCACCTTACAGAACCCACTGTTCTACTGTTTCCAGTGGGTTTCAAGACCATATACGTACATTTACAATGGTGACAGTGACATCAATGACTAAAGTTTTGGTTAATCTCGCAAAATTGAGAAAATCACCAAAAGGGGGGAGTTATTAAAGCAAACTAAATATGATCTGAGAAGGACTCCATACTTCTATATTCAAGTCCTTGTGGATGAACTGTAACCTAGCCTAATAGGCAGACACAATTGAAAACCTAACTTAGTAGTATGTGCCTATAACAATAGCTGAGTCTTGGCCAATCCCAGCAGCCGTACTTCAACCACTCATAGACTGCTAAGTGTTCAAACTGTGTTCAAATAAGGCAAACGCCAACCCATAACCTATCCAGCTGTTTCTGTACCTCACTGCCGATTTCTATGTGTCACTTCTCTCTTTTTTTGTCTATACATTCGCTCTGACCACAAGGCATCCCTGGAGTCTTTCTGAATCTGCTGTAATTCTGGGGGCTGCCTAATTCGCACATTCATTGCTCAATTAAACTCCTTTAAATTTAATTTGGCTGAAGTTTTTCTTTTAACACAAGGCAATTTGTGACTTCATCACTCTCAAGAATCTAGGCACTGTAGGTTAATTTGAGGCACAATGGAAAAGGCCGTGTAGTAAAGGACAGAAATGGGCTTTGATATCAGCTGTGTTTGGACTCAGGGCTTAGTGTTCAGTGATTCTGGGCTGAGGACTAAGCCTCTTTAAGCCTCATTTAAGTCACCTGTAAAGCAGGCCAGGCAGCTTTTCCATCAGGCTCATTTTGAGGATTAAAGGAAAGACATTTGTAGAGAGTTTGGCATGGGTAAGTACTTATTAAACATTGTTCCTTTTATTTTCCTTTATCTGAATAAAAATGTTAACAGATTTTTCTAGTAAACAACTGAAATGACTAAATTTTGGTGATACCTATACATGTAGTCTAAATCAGAAAACAGAAATTCTGCAAAAACCTACCCAGTTCGGAGTGATCTGTTAAATATCCCAATCAAAGAAAGAATTGACAACATAACAGCAAAGACAATCATTCCCAGTAAAAGTCCAATGTCTTCTCTGTTGTCTAATGAAAGGAAAGAAAAATAATTTTAATCAAGCATTATTCTTCATGTGATACCATAATTACTGTTCTCTTTACTCAAAGGAAAGATCTCAAAGGAGAAAGGGCAGGAGGAAGCAAAATTAACCTTTACCTTGGGCCACAAAGTGACTGTTTTTCCAGAGTGCACAACTACCCCCAGGAAACAACTTTTCGTTTGAGAAAGTTGGGCTACATGCATCTGATGTCAGTGGGTTTTTAGAAGTGCATCTCTGGCAAATGTGGTCAGCTTGTGCATGCAAATTTCACATAAATTCTTAGTGGTGAACTTCATTTGGCTTGTCTGACACAGGTGAGAATTCCCAATTGCTGTAACAATGTCTAAAGCTGGTCACAATCATACTGATTTTTTTTTAACTTTTTGTGTGAGATAGAATGTGTGCAATTTGTCATCATTCTTCAAAATCTATTGCTCATGAAATTTTTCCTGCTGAGAAAGGACATCCACTTTACTTAGAACAATATACGTGATAAGAAAGAAATCATACACTGGCAAGTTAAGATAAAAATAAAAAATTAAAAAAGAAAGAAATCAAAATTGCCTTTATCTTGCACTCGCACTTAGTTAAAAAACAATGCTGACTGGGCACAGTGACTCATGCCTGTAATCCCAGCACTTTGAGAGGCCTAGGTGGGAGGATCACTTGAGCTCAGAAGTTTGAGACCAAGCTGGGCAATGAAGTCAGAACCCCATCTCTACAAAAATTACAAAAATTAGCCGGGTGTGGTGGCATGTGCCTGTAGTCCCCACTACTTGGGAGACCGAGGTAAGAAGATGGCTTGAGCCTGGGAGGTGGAGGTTGCAGTGAGCTGAGATTGTGCTGCTGCACTCCAGCCTGGGCGACAGAGCCAGATCTGTCTCAAAAACAAACAAACAAACAAACAAAACCAATGCTTTTCTTGCATGTTGAAGTTGAGTTAATCTCCTAAAATATTTAAATAATTAATATAATTTATTCAACATATATTACCCACCAGGCTTATCATGCTTTCTCCCTGGTACATGAAAAAGCCCTATTTTCAAATATAGAAGATAGTTGAGACATTACTTATCACATTGGAATTTGTTCTAGAGCCATGTTGGGTATTGGCTTCCCTTCCATCCTCCTTCCTCACTCCCTCCCTTCCTTCAGCAAATGTTTATTGGGTACTTACCACGTGGCAGACACTGTGTTTGCCCTACCCTAGTTATTTCACATACGGGGGTCTCCAGGCTGCCCGGCCCTCTTCTAAGGCCAATCAGCAGACAGGGGTCTGAGTAACTCTAGATCACTGCAAAATCTTGATGGGATATGAAATTAATGTTTTCCCGGGGCTAAAGAGCTATTTCTGACTATTTCAAGCAACTAATGGGGGGTACTGGCTGCCACACACCCTTGGGCATTAATTGGTGCCTGGAAGAGGATAGACAGCCCTCAGGTTAACACAGTGCTTGGCGAAGGGGTCTAAGCAGTAGAGCAGAATGATCAAGAGCATGGCCTGATATACCTGGGTTTGAATTAAACTCTGCCTCTTATCAGCTCTGTGACCTCGGGGCATAATTATGAACTTGCTGAGTCTCAGGTTTTCTCTTTTGGAAAATAGAGATAATAATACTTATCTAACAGAGCTGCCATGAGTTCCTAACTTCCACTGTTCCCACAGAAATATCAAGGGGTAGGTAGGTCTGTGTAGGCATCTATAATTAGGGAACTGGACTGAACCTAAGCACTTGGCTCATAATTGCTTGATAATTCAGAGTGCCCTTACCTTGCTTCATGTTTCTTTTTCTTTTTCTTCTTCCTCTTTTTTTTTTTTTTTTTTTCTGAGACAGGGTTTTGCTCTGCTGCCCAGGCAGGAGTGCAATGGAGCTCACTGCAGCCTCTATCTCCAGTGCTCAATTGATCCTCCCGCCTCAGCCTCCCAAGTAGCTGGGACTACAGGTGCACGCCACCACACCCATCTAATTTTTGTATTTTTGGTAAAAACGGGGTTTTGCCATGTTGTGCAGGCTGGTCTCAAACTCCTGGACTCAAGCAATCTGCCTGCCTTGGCCTCCCAAAGTGCTGGGATTACAAGGTGTGAGCCACTGTGCCTACCCACTTCATGTTTCTTTATGACACTTCACCACCACCGGACTTTTCTTGTTGTTTTGTTTGCTGTTTTTATGCCCTGTCTGGCTAGAATAGAAGCTTCATGAAGACAGGGGTTTTGCTCATTGTTTTCACTGCTGATTCCCCAGTACCCAGAACAGTGCCTCACACACAGGAGTTGCTTAATGAATATTAAATAAATGAAGGTGCAAAGAATATCAATACAAACTGCGCAAGTTCTTATACTATTCCTGCCTGATTTCTACACGAGATGAATGGTCTGTCAGTGGTCAATGGTGAAATACTCATGCCTAAGAGTTTTCAACTCAAAATTTATATTTAGAGTTATGTTCATCCATTGTACAACCAGATCTCAATTTTTTATACCTAAAGCATTTAGGCAAGCTCATCAATACAATAGCAGTCATGCTAACAACTAAAATGGGAGCTGGTTTGTATAAAAGAAAGAGCAGACTCCAGGATATTGAAAGAAAAGGATTTGAATTTTAGTCTGTCACTTAGCAGCTCTATGACCTTGACAAGCTTCCTCAACCACTCTAAGTTTCAGTCTCCTCATTATAAAATAGATGCATGACACTGATCTCATGGGTTGTTTTGAAGATGGAAGAAGATGTCTAGACAACTCCTAGCACAAGATAGGTAAGTAATTTGTTTTGAAAGAAGTTTTTGGGTCTTGAGCCCTAGTAGCTATTAAAATAAAAATGTGGCCGGGTGCAGTGGCTCACACCCGTAATCCCAGCACTTTGGGAGGCTGAGGCGGGTGGATCACCTGAGGTCAGGAGTTCAAGACCAGCCTGGCTAACATGGTGAAACCCCATCTCTACGAAAATGCAAAAATTAGCTGGGCGTGATGGCAAATGCCTATAATCCCAGCTACTCAGAAGGCGGAGGCAGCAGAATCGCTTGAACCTGGGAGGCGGAGGTTGCAGTGAGCCGAGATCGTACCATTGCACTCCAGCCTGGGTGACAGAGCAAGGCTTCATCTCAAAAAATAAAATAAAATCAATAAAAATCTTAAAAAATGCATACAATCTATTGCAAAAGCTGGCAAAATCCACCTAAGCCACTTCTTACGTTGTTTTAAGCAGATCTTTTACTTTGTCTATTATTTTCCTATGGAAGGCATAAGGCATATCTTATTGTACAGAAACTTAACACCTGATGTGATTTTTTCAGTATGATGGGTTAAAATGGCAATTACTAAAAGACTACTCAAAAAGCCTAAGTGGTATTTTCTTACCAGAAGTAAGGTGTCCTGTAGAGATGGAAGCAACTGTTAGCCCAGAATTCCATGTGTCATGTTGGGATGATTTTGATGTGACCTGGGGAACTTAAACCAAAAGGAAAGAGCGTCAGTGTCTTACATTTTGCACTCCGCTTGCCAAATTTCCCAAGAGTTTCTTCCCTTGTTTAGAGATGACTGAAGTAAACCAATAACTTTAACTGGCTTGAAGGGTGGAATAAAAGCAATGGCCTTCGAGTGTGTGTCTTTTCTTCTTGTTTTTATTTAATTGGGTAAATCTCAAAGGAGGAAACACTGCAAGGGCAATTATAATCTACCTAGGTTGTAAAACTTCAAGGTGTGTCCACTAATTTCATGAGGCTTCTAGGCAGCAAATACCAAGGAGCTTTATTTTACTGAGCCAGAAAAAATGCACGATAACTAATCTCTATTTGATTCCTTGCAATTGATGGTGCAATAAGGTTCCGATTTCCTTGAGGGTCTCCAAGATGTGTCACTTTTGCCTTTGCACAATCTTTGGGATGCTGTTCACCTTCTCCTGGCTCCTCATAAGAAACCTAATTTTGGTTAGCAGGCACTTTGGTGTTGTAATACTGGGGTGGGATGTCACCAATGACTTCCCTCTGCTCTTTTCCCACTGGCAAAGATCCTGGCAGCCTGGTCTACTTATAAAGGCTGTCAGGACACTGCTAATGACTGCTTCTGGGGTGAGCAACCCTGGTACTTAACTTTCAGTCTGAACTCAAAGGGATCCTGGTGCAACCTTGCCGGTCTCCTCCTTCCTGATAATTAAAAGCTGACAGAAGCGACTTCAAGGACACAATTCTCCCAACTGGCGGAAGACATTTCTGAAGATGGCTCTAAGCCTTGGATCCCTGAGACTGCTTCAAGCTCTGTGTACTCCGTCATTCTGATTTCAGTGCTCAAATCTTTCTTTTAAAAAAAATTACTTTTGGGGGCAGGGAGAAATCACAACTTGAGGCTGAGATATCACAGGCTGGCATAAGGAGCAATGTGACCCATGTGACTGTCTTTGAGAAAAGGATCCTACATTTCCAATGAAAAGGTTCCTATGGGGCTTCAGAAATTTTTGAAAAAGGCTGGTCTGGCCAGACACAGTGGCTCATGCCTGTAATCGCAGCACTTTGAGAGGCCGAGGCAGGTGGATCACTTGAGGCCAGGAGTTGAGACCAGCCTGGGCAACATGGTGAAACTCTGTTTCTACTAAAAATACAAAAATTAGCCAGGTGTGGTGGTGCGTGCCTGTAATACCAGCTACTTGGGAGGCTGAGACAGGAGAATCACTTGAACCTGGGAGGTGGAGGCTGCAGTGAGTCTAGATCGTGCCATAGCACTCCAGCCTGGACGACAGAGGGAGTCTCCATTTCACAAAAAAAAAGAAAAGAAAAGAAAAAAGGCTGCTCTGGGTGCAGGCATAGGTGTGAGGAGGTTAGTTTTCTGAGAACAATGGGTGAGGGATTTTAGAAGACGAAAACATCAGAAAAGCCAAAAGTTATTTCCTGTGTTTTTTGTCCTGGCTTCTCTACAGCAAGAGGAAAATGTTTCACCGGGAATTGTGACAAACCAGAAATTTTTTTTGGCTTCTCAATGCCTCGCCAAGTCTCTTTTCCTCTGTGGGTATATGGTTCCACCAAACTCTGAGGGAACAAGGTTGTGCCCTGATGGCCAAAGTCAGGTTTATTCATCTGAAGTGGTATCTTTACATTCTCAGGGAGCTCAGGCAGGAGTCTGAATCTCCGTTATTTTGAAATTTTAAGAATAAAAATACTGGCCAGTTGCAGTGGCTCATGCCTGTAATCCCAGCATTTTGGGATGCCGAAGGGGATGTCAGGAGTTCAAGACCAGCCTGGCCAATATGGTGAAACCCCATCTCTACTAAAAATACAAAAATTAGCCGGGCATGGTGGCAGGTGCCTATAGTCCCAGCTACTCGGGAGGCTGAGGCAGGAGAATCACTTGAACCCAGGAGGCGAAGGTTGCAGTGAGCAGAGATCACGCCACTGCACTCCAGCCTGGGCGACAGAACAAGACTCCATCTCAAAAAAAAAAAAAAAAAAAAAAAGAGTAAAAACACGACATTAAAAGGTAACACAATTTTCAATTTAGCAAAATCATGGGCTTATAGAATATGCTGCTCTAGTATTTTTGTTTTCACTTTTATTATTTTAAAATTAGCATTTTTAATTTAAAAGTAATATATGGTGGTGTTGGCTTTTAATACAGGTTAATGTAATTCTGTTGTATAAACTACAGGTGGTTATTTGGCAATGAAATTTCATTCAGTTATTAATTTGCATCATATAAAAACAATTTTCATATCTGACTAGGGTTTTATTAGCCCTAACAGGGAATAAATACAATCTTCCTTTAGAGTCTATTTGTTATCATAGTTCCAAATCAAACAGGTGCATTAAATTAAAGTCACTTATAAGAGGTGCTTAATTCTCAGAGGGAAATTTCACAAGGAATCAGTTATCTAAAATAGGACAATTTAAACAAAATTGTCAGAGAAGAAATCAAGCCAATGTTAGGCATAGGACTGAAACAAAGCTATGTAGATTATATTCTTCATGGAATACTGCCACCACGTGGCTATGTCATTTCTTTTTAAATTACACTTAACATCTTTGACTGTAAAAGCGATAAAGTACAGAAAAATTTTCAACAGGAGAAATTAAAAGGAGAAAAAAAGAACCATCCCTAATCCCATCCTTTTAATCCACCTGCTATTAGTGCTTTATGGTATTTGCAAGTATTTTAACATACAAAAGCATTCACAAACACAGAATCTCACACACACACGTGTGCGTGCACACACACACACACACAGACACACAGCCTTTATGACTGGAAACTGTTGTTTATATCAGTTCTGTCATCAGTGCATTGCCTAATTTGCTAAAAAAAAAAAAAAACAAACCTCATGATATCTTACTGTATTTGGTGTTTGTGGTGTTACGTCCATGAGACAGTTCCATCCTTGCAACAGAATATTAACTTGTGCCTATTAATCTCACAGGACATACTTGAATATACTAAAAAAACCAAATTATCTTTAATTTGGGAAGAATTTTTATATAACTTGTACACACTGGCATCAAACTTTAGTCTTACAAGAAGACAACATGCCTGTGGGAATTTAGAGTGATTTCGAACAAGAGATACAGTTTCTTATTATTGGACAAAACTTAAAGCATAACAACTATATTTTTTGGCCTACCAAAACACCAGGCTAATTTAATCAAATCCGCTCAAAAGGACCTGGTTTTAGCAATAATGTATTCCATCTGTATCTTAAGGATGATGCCAAATCATCACCTCAGCTCTTTTTTCTACACCAACCGTACTAGTCTGTTTTCACACTGCTATGAAGACATAATCAAAACTGAATTTTTTTTTTAAGACAGAATCTCCCTCTGTTGCCCAGGCTGGAGTGCAGTGGCATGATCTTGGCTCACTGCAACTTCTGCCTCCTGGGTTCTAGCAATTCTCCCATCTCAACCTCCCAAGTAGCTGGGATTGCAGGAGCGTGCCACCACGCCTGGCTTTTTTTTTTTTTTTTTGGTATTTTTAGTAGAGACAGGATTTCACCATATTGGTCAGGCTGGTCTCGAACTCCTGACCTCAGGTGATCCACCTGCTTCAGCCTCCCAGAATGCTGGGATTACAGGTGTGAGGCACCACACCTGGACAAAACTGGGAAATTTATAAAGAAAAGATTTTTAATTGACTCACAGTTCCACATGTCTGGGGAGGCCTCAGGAAACTTATAATCATGGCGATCGGGGAAACAGGCATGACGACAGGCCAGAGAAGTGCCGAGCAAAGGGGGAAAAGCCCCTTATAAAACCATCATATCTCGTGAGAACTCACTATCACAAGAACAGCATGAGTGTAACTGCCCCCACCATTCAATTACCTCCCACGACTCATGGGGATTATGGCAACTACAACTCAAGATGAGATCTGGGTGGAGACACAGCCAAACCATATCATCAACCATGGGGCAAAGTGTGCTTTGTCATCCTTTTAAAGTGACCATTTAATGAGTATTAATTATGTTGTAGGTAACACGCTAAACTTTACGTTTTCTCTTAATCCTCACAACAACCCAGTCACATAGACAATATTGTTATCCTCATCATATGGATAAGGAAACAAAAGAGTAGAAAGGATAAATAACTTGCTCAAAGTCACCTAGGTAGAGGGTGAAGAGTGGAAATTCCCATCCAGTTCTGACATGTAGTTTGTGCTGGTCACTGATCTCATTAAATTAATAACCTCACTTCCACAGCAGGATGGCGCAGGGTGGGCAGCAGAGTCAGCCCTGCAAACAGCGTCTCCCAGGATGAGACTTAGCACTGCTCCACTGAGGGCTGGCCATGGTGTGTTGGGGCTGCCTAGCCTTGTGGGGCTCTGGACCCCACAAGCCCTACTGTGCTAACCCATTTAGCACTGATGCTGTAAATCTTCTAGTGCAGTTATTTTCTTCTTAAAACCGACACTTCCCTTTATTACACAAGTAATACATGCTAATTACAAGATGCTTGAAAAGTATAGAAGGGTATGGAGAAGATAATACAATTTTATATTTGTTTGCAAACTAGAAACTATTATTTAAAAAAAATATGTTAACAGTCTTTTGCGTATGTCGGTAGCCTAGTGGAGATCATACTCTGTAAATGTTTTGTCTTGCCTTTTTTATTCAATTTTTTTTTTTGAGACAGAGTCTCACACCATCACCCAGGCTAGAGTGCAGTGGTGTGATCTTGGCTCACTGTAACCTCTACCCGCTGGGCTCAAGCTATCCTCCAGCCTCAGCCTCCTGAGTAGCTGGAATTACAGGCGCACAGTACCACGCCCAGCTAATTTTTGTACTTTTAGTAGAGATGAGGTCTTGCCATGTTGGCTAGGCTGGTCTGAAACTCCTGACCTCAGGTGATGTGCCTGCCTCGGCCTCCCAAAGTGCTAGAATTACAGGCGTGAGCCACCACACCCAGCCTTATTCAATATTACTTAATAAAAATTTCCTCATTTTATTAAAAATTGTTCAAAACATCATGCTATGGCTAGTTAATATTTCATCATGTTTTACTGCATTTATTCAATCTTACCCCTATTAAGAAACTGTATAGCTCGGTGGTTTCAAACACCAACTGCAGACTCAAACAAAACTCAGTCCAAGTCCTGGCTCTATTAGATGGAGTTCCATGGCCCTGGGCAAATTGCTTAACCTCTCAGTGACTCAGTTTCTTCATTTGTAACATTAGATAAAAGTAGTGAGTTCATGAAGTTTCATGAGACAGTTCATATTAAGCACTTAGTACCATGTTTTACACAAATAAAACCTTAATAAGCATTAATTATTGCTACTGTTGAACTTTTAGACTGGTTCCAAATTCTTACTATTATAATTAGGTTTTGGATGTATATCATTGTACATAAATTTCCTTCCACTGACTATTTCTTAAGGCCAGATCTCTACAAGAGGAATTACTGAGCCAAAGGGTATAGACATCTCTAAGGTTTCTTTATTTACTTTTGCGCTTGCCAATATTGATGTCGAAGCCACACTAACCAAGGCCTGCATCATAAAGGCTTTGATTAGAGCAGACACATGGACTTTTCTGGACCTTTAAGGGGTTCTACATATTCAGGAAAGAGTAGTCATATTAAAGGAGACAAAGGATGTGTTTTTTTAAATCATTGGAGATTCGCCCCCACCCTCCCTCCTATTTTTCTCAAAACACAAATACCTCCTTTGGGTTTCTCTCTTTTTAATCTCCTTTTAATAATTCAGCTGTTTCACAGCATTTAAGTGCCATTTCTCCAAGCCAGGCCAGTTTAGCTCTGTGGTCAGAATTCAACATTATCGGGCCAAGGGTAAAGAGTTGAGTATGTCAATTAGCAAGGCAAAACTAATGCCAACATATCAAATAGGCACCAGAAGCCCAGGGCAGGGAAAATGATGTGTCAGAACAAACTCATCACCACACCTTGAAAAACAAGTCAAGCAATGAACCATTTAGTGGATTATAGTGTCAGCAGTGTATATAAGGGTAGCAGGGTACACACAGACGTATTCAAGGGTTTATCTTCCTTCTTATATTCCTAGGCTTTAGGTACTTGGTATGTAGGGAGAAGGTAAGAAATCTCCATATGGCAGTTACATTGTTAAAAAGAAAGAATAAGAGGAGGAAAAGGCAAAAAGCAGTAGCCGCCCAGGAAATGTTCCTAAATGACAAGGACCATACAGAGAAGGCCTGATGTCAAAGTGTAGCGAAACTCTATATGAAAGAATGGACAGCTTCCAAGTCTACACAGTGGTCAACAGATTCCTCAGAAGAACACCGTTGCTCTCCAGGCACAAAATCTTCCAATCTGAACAGTCTAGTGGACATTTGCCATGTTTTATTTGCCCAGCACTGGGATATACTTCTTTGTGGGCATCCTAAAAAAGGTGAGAGGCAGTAGGGCTACAAGCAAATGGCCTAAACCTCGCCAACCAGATGCCCCCTCCCCTAACACCCAGGCTGTGAATGTGGACGAGGTGACACAGGGCTTCCAGAAACCACTTAGAATCCAGTGTGGGCACCATAGCTGTATCCAGGGTACAGTGACAGTGGCACCAGGGCAGGCAGTGGCAGTGATCAGTGTCAGCTGCAGAGTCCTCACCAGACTTTTCCTAGGCTGTGATTTTGGCTGTGGTTCTGTCTTCTGCTCTCACTTGGATCCTGTTCGTGCCCATTTTGCCAGGCTTTCTGCTGATTTTCAGCTCCCTTTCTAATAATTCTCCTTCTGCTTAAGATAACCAGGCTTGATTTATTTTGCTTACACCTAATAATCCTGACTAGTAACAACTGCAATTGGTGGTAGTGGTTGGGGAGGTAGGGAGATGTAGTAGGACAAATAATGGCGTCATAAAGATGTCCATGTCCTAATCTCTGGAATCCGTGAATAGGTTACTATAATATTATGAAGTACATATTTTATCTTCATCCTGGTTTTCTGGCATACAAGTCCTAAAATCCTTAGAATGTCCAAAGTGGTAACGGTCATTTTGTATGCTAATAAGTTGACTAGCGGCTGGCTGCCCCTAAGTAGTTTCAGGATGGGGGCTGTTCAGAGGAAAGATCAAGGCACGATTAGAAGGTTGGGATTTTTCAACCCATCCCCAACCTCCAAGAGGGGAGAGGGGCTGAAGATTAAGTTGATCACCAATGGCCAATGGTTTAATCAATCATGCTTACATAATGAAGCCTCCAAAAAACCCCAAAGGCCTAAGTTCTAGGAGCTTCAGGATAGCTGAACACATGGGGGTTCCTGGCAGGTGACGCACCTGGAAAGCTTATGGAAGCTCCATGCCCCTCCCCACATGCCTTGCCCACTGCATCTCTTCCATCTGGCTGTTCGGCTGTATCCTTTGTAATGCTGTTTATCATAAACCAGTAATCATAAGTGTTTTCCCAAGTTCTGTGGAGTATCCTAGCAAATTGATCAAATCTGAAGAAAAGATCATGGAAACAAACTCTAATTTATAGCCAGTCAGATGGAAGCATAGGTAACCACCTATTACTTGAGACTGGCATCTGAGGTGGGAGTTGTAGTATATGACACTGTCTAGGCAGATAGTGCCAGAGTGAATTGACTTAGAGGACACACAGCTGGTGTCCCTCAAAGAATCTGCCAGAGAATTTGTTGCTGAGGGGGAGAAATCCCCATACACGTGTTGGTAATCAGAGGTTACAGAAGTGACCTGTGTTGTGAAAGTACTATATAGCAAGAGAAATTGAGTATGTTCTTTCAACTCAGTTACCTTATAAGGCAAAAGGGAATTGAGAGGGAGTGGCTATCCTAGATTATATGGGTGGATCTGGTAAAATCACAAGAGTTCTTCTAAGCAGAAGGGAGAAGGGTGAGAGTCAGAGAAAGAGATTGGAAGATGCTATGCTTCTGGCTTTGAAAACGAAGGGTGGAGCCATGAGCTGAGGAATGTAGGCAGCCTCTAGAATCTAGAAAATGCAATGAAACTGATTCTGTCCTGTAGCCTCCAGAAGGAGCATAACCCTGTTGACACCCTGATTTCAGCCCAGTGGTTGTGATTTTGGATTTCTCACCTCCAGAACTATAAGATAATAAATTTGTGTTGTTTTAAGCTATCAAGTTTGTGATGATTTGTGACAGTAGTAATAAGAAACTAATACAGAAGATGATGACTTCAAGAAAGAGCATAATCATAGGCCGGGCATGCTGGCTCCTGCCTGTAAGCCCAGCACTTTGGGAGGCCAAGGTGGGCAGAGTGCTGGAGTCCAAGAGTTCAAGACCAACTTGGCAAACATGGTGAAACCCTGTCTCTACAAAAAAAAAAAAAAAAAAGAAAAGAAAAAAAATTAGCTAGGTATGGTGGTGCATGCCTGTAGTTCCAGGTACTTGAAAGGCCAAGGTGAGAGGATTGTTTGAGCCCAGATCTTATGAGCTGAGATCACACCACTGCACTCCAGCCTTGGTGACAGAGAGAGACCCTGTCTAAAAAAGAAGGGAGGAAGGAAGGAAGGAAGGAAGGAAAAAGACAGACAGAAAGAAAGAAAGAAAGAAAGAAAGAAAGAAAGAAAGAAAGAAAGAAAGAAAAGAGAAAGAAAGAAAGATAGATCTTTGTTCTGTAGTAATAGGTTGCAAACTTCAGGGAGATTACGGAACTCTTCTGAATTGTTTCCTATTCTGCAGAAACTTGGTGGTTTATCAGAGGCAGGACCTGAAGAAAGTTAAATAAACCCAAATGAAAAGTCTAAAGTGATCAGAATTTCAAGAAACACTGTCTGTTTAACACGGGTTAGTAACCAAGAGTCTACAAATTCAGAACCCATCTCTATGTGGACAATTCACAAATCTCTAATTACACATAATAAAATGTTTGAAAAATACATTCGGTGTGGAGCTAAGATGGCCGAATAGGAACAGCTCCGGTCTCCAGCTCCCAGCCCCAGCGACACAGAAGACGGGTGATTTCTGCATTTCTGTTTGAGGTACCGGTTTCATCTCACTAGGGAGTGCCTAACAGTGGGTGCAGGACAGTCGGTGAAGCGCACTGTGCGCGAGCCGAAGCAGGGCGAGGCATTGCCTCACTCGGGAAGCACAAGGGGTCAGGGAGTTCCCTTTCCTAGTCAAAGAAAGGGGAAACAGACGGCACCTGGAATATCGGGTCAGCCCCATCCTAATACTGCGCTTTTCCAACGGGCCTGGAAAACGGCACACTAGGAGATTGTGTCCCTCACCTGGCTTGGAGGGTCCTATGCCCACGGAGTCTCTCTGATTGCTAGCACAGCAGTCTGAGATCAAACTGCAAGGCGGCAGCGAGGCTGGGGGAGGGGCGCCCGCCATTGCCCAGGCTTGCTTAGGTAAACAAAGCAGCCAGGAAGCTCGAACTGGGTGGAGCCCACCACAGCTCAAGGAGGCCTGCCTGCCTCTGTAGGCTCCACCTCTGGGGGCAGGGCACAGACAAACAAAAACTCAGCAAGAACCTCCACAGACTTAAAGGTCCCTGTCTGACTGACAGCTTTGAAGAGAGTAGTGGTTCTCCCAGCACACAGCTGGAGATCTGAGAACGGACAGACTGCCTCCTAAAGTGGGTCCCTCACCCCTGAGCAGCCTAACTGGGAGGCACCCCCCCAGTAGGGACAGACTGACACCTCATTCAACCACGTACTCCTCTGAGACAAAACTTTCAGAGGAACTATCAGACAGCTGAATTTGTGGTCTCACGAAAATCCGCTGTTCTGCAGCCACCGCTGCTGACACCCAGCCAAACAGGGTCTGGAGTG
>NW_026652280.1:158641687-158742527 GCF_009828535.3 Hylobates moloch
TGAACAGGCAACCTACAGAATGGGAGAAAATTTTTGCAACCTACTCATCTGACAAAGGGCTAATATCCAGAATCTACAATGAACTCAAACAAATTTACAAGAAAAAAACAAACAACCCCATCAAAAAGTGGGCAGAGGACATGAACAGACACTTCTCAAAAGAAGACATTTATGCAGCCAAAAAACACATGAAGAAATGCTCATCATCACTGGCCATCAGAGAAATGCAAATCAAAACCACAGTGAGATACCATCTCACACCAGTTAGAATGGCTATCATTAAAAAAGCAGGAAACAACAGGTGCTGGAGAGGATGTGGAGAAATAGGAACACTTTTACACTGTTGGTGGGACTGTAAACTAGTTCAACCACTGTGGAAGACAGGGTGGCGATTCCTCAGGGATCTAGAACTAGAAATACCATTTGACCCAGCCATCCCTTTACTGGGTATATACCCAAAGGACTATAAATCATGCTGCTATAAAGACACATGCACACGTATGTTTATTGCAGCACTATTCACAATAGCAAAGAGTTGGAACCAACCCAAATGTCCAACAACGATAGGCTGGATTAAGAAAATGTGGCACATATACACCATGGAATACTATGCAGCCATAAAAAATGATGAGTTCGTGTCCTTTGTAGGGACATGGATGAAACTGGAAAACATCATTCTCAGTAAACTATCGCAAGGACAAAAAACCAAACACCGCATGTTCTCACTCATAGGTGGGAATTGAACAATGAGAACTCATGGACACAGGAAGGGGACCATCAGCCACCGGTCATGTTCGGGCCGTAGGGCGAGGGGGGAGGGATAGCATTAGGAGATATACCTAATGCTAAATGACGAGTTAATGGGTGCAGGAAATCAAGATGGCACATGGATACATATGTAACAAACCTGCACATTGTGCACATGTACCCTAAAACCCTAAAGTATATAAAAAAAAAAAATCAGTAAACAAACAAAAAAAGAAAAATACATTCTGTGTGCCATCATCTAATTTGCATTATATTTAGTAGCACTGATATTTAGTTCCATTAACATAATATTTGCTTTTTCCTTTTCAGCCACTTAAAAACCTGAAAAATTAATGAGTGTCTTCAAGGAGTCACTGGTAGTGCAACAACCAATACTCTTTTGTGAAAGGAAAGCAAAATGTTGTTTAATATCTTGCTCATACTTGCCTTCCTCTGGAAAACTGTCAAAAAAAAAAAAAAGAGTAATATGATTTCTCTGGGAAACTTTTCTATGGCAAGTAGCAATTCAAGCAAGTTAATTAGTCACCGTGAAATGTGACTGCCCGTCCCTCAGGCCTTTAACCTGTTATTAAAGGGATTATAGAACCTGTGTCTTTTCTTCGGTAAAAAGGGATCTATATTACAGTGCAGAATTGAAAAAGATTGCTGGCTAGCCATTGTTGTTTCACCTTTTTTAAGTCAGTAGTAGCAAATTTAGACGACTGACTTATACATTTTCAGTGTTGTTTTTCTACAATGACAAATTGTCTTTTCCCCTTTGGGGCTCTTTCTGCACTGCTGAAAGACCCCAGGATAACAGTGGCTATCAAGGTTGGTGGATCAGAAGCGCTAACTTCAGCAGCTCTCAGCGGTTCTCATAATCTCAGCTGAAACCTCACAACCAGAGATAGGGTGAGTTCTAGGCAGAAGAGGGTCATATGTGATGCGATGGTTAATTACGACAACAGTCCTGTATCCTGTGCTTTGGGGGGTTCCTGTAACGCCCAGGTGGGCTGGGGTGGTCAGTGACTCAGGAGAAATAGCAAACAGAGAGGTGACCAGATAGTACTAGAGGTAATGGCCTAAGAGTCTCACGTGCCCACCCTTTTCTGTCCCCCAAACCACTACTACTAAGGTGATGGTGATACAGACAGCAAACAGGAAAATAGTGAATAAATGAGGGTGGTTCCCTGGCAGAGGTCCCACCCTCAAGCTTGGAAACCCACAGCCCTAAATAGAAGCAGGCATTCTTGTTTTCGTTCCCAAAAGTTGCCTTTTGGCCCGCTATGCCCCGCTATCCACATAAACTCCAGACCCCAGGTTCCAGAAGCAGACAGAGAGATAAACAGAAGGGCAGAAAAATGGCAGAATGGCTCGGCAGAGAAGGAGAGAAGAAAAGGAGCATCTGAATGCCGAGAGAAGTTCCACTGGGGACGATCGGAGAGGAGATCGGCCACTGGACAACCAACTCCGGGGAAGATCATCTTCCCACTCTATCCCCCGTCCAGCTCCCTATCGATCCTGCTGAGAGCCACCTCCACCACTCGGTAAAACCCCCACATTCATCCTCCACCACTCAGTAAAACCCCCACATTCATCCTCCACCACTCGGTAAAACCCCCACATTCATCCTTCACCTCCACCACTCGGTAAAACCCCCACACTCATCCTTCAAATCCGTGCGTGACCTGATTCTTCCTGGACACTGGACAAGGACCTGGGTACCAAGAGGGCACTGAGCTGGTTAACAGTTAAGCTGTCTGCAGACAGCAAAGCTAAAATAGTGCACTGTAACATATTCCCACTTGGGCCTTGGGAGTTGCAGGCATCCACCCCTAGATGCTCCTGTGCGGCTGGAGCCCCAAGGTGCTCACCCCAGCTCCTGCCCCTGCCCGTCTGTGCGCTCCCCTCCTGTAAGGGGTTTGAGCACGTGCCTTGGCAGAACAGATGAGCCACATGATATCCGACAGGAATCAGGGAACTCTCCTGTTTCAATGACTTGGGCAATCGTATCCACACCGCCTTTCTGTCCACATTTTCTGTCCATTCTCTATGTCATCTTTTATGATGACACTTCCCTCTCTTAAAGAATGTGTCTGACCTCTACAGCAATGGTTCTTACACTTCACTGAAGAAGTATCACTTGGCAAAGGGCTCAGGAATGTGTACTTTAAGAAGTGCCCAAGCATTCAGGCCAGGCACAGTGGCTCGTGCTTGTAATCCCAGCACTCTGGGAGGCCAAGGCAGGGGGATCATTTGAGGTCAGGAGTTCGAGACCAGCCTGGCCAACATGATGAAATCCTGTCTCTACTAAAAATACAAAAAAAATTAGCCAGGTGTGGTGGCACATGTCTGTAGTCCCAGCTACTTGAGAGGCTGAGGCAGGAGAATTGCTTGAACCCAGGAGGTGGAGGTTGCAGTGATCTAAGATGGTGCAGTACACTCTAGCCTGGGTGACAGAGCGAGACTGTATATAAAAAAAAAAGTGCCCAAGCATTCTTAATGTAGATTGTCTGCAGGCCCTACTATGAGAGACAGTCTTTCTAAGCAGCCCGTAACTAGCTGGTAAAGCACATGATGAATTGCCCATGATGGTCCTGTCTTGGCTAAGGCCGCCTTTTGTACCTATCCTTTATCCTCCTATCAGACTGCCCCTTCCTTACCTATCCTGTCAGAAACCTCCTATAGTACTATGGTTTCATTTTTATCATCTACCCCGAATCTGCTTCCACATCTTGTATTCATGCCAAAGTAGCAGTAGTCAATAGCATCTTCTGGTTCTTTTCTCATGCGTTTCCATTTCCATAACAAACACTGCATTAGAAATGAAGCTCTGTTGGCATAGTTTTATTACTAGCTAATGTGTAGAGAATGATTGTTTTGCAGGCGGATGCAGGACCCTCCTAGGTCTCTTAGGAAGGAGACTAGCAGAGCTATAAATAACATGGTGCTAGAATCCCATAGCCTGAGTTAGACCCTGGCTCCACCGTTTACCAGCCTTGTAATGTTTGACAAAACTGCTTGGGCCATATGGTTTCATCTGTGCAACTGGGATAATAATTATACTCCTTTTATAGAGCTGCAGTGATAAATAAAGAACAGTTCATATGTAAAATGCTTATAAAAATGCCCAACACTTAGTAAGCATCCAGTAAATGTTAGCTATTATTATTTACTATCCTGAAGTCACCCTGGGATTCAGTCTGTTAATTGGCCTCTTCAGCTGTGAAGTCTGTTTCTTACTGCTTTTATTTACGTCTTTATGTATGATGCAATGTAATTTATGTAATTATTATGCTTGATTTTTACTGTGTGTCTTCTCCAGAAGGGAACTTCTCCAAGCCAGGGAATTTTGTCTCCTTTGCTCACTGAGGTTCTGCAAGGATCTAAAAATGGCTGGCACATGGTAGAGGCTAAATGAGTATTTTGTGAATGACTGTCTTTTCATAGGTCCCTTTTTAAAAAGCAATCAATATTAAAGATTCAGTAAAAAGCAGTTCGACAACATCCATCAGCATCTTAAAAGGTGCTTAACTCTTGATGCAATAATTCTTCTTTAGAACTAAAGGAATAAAGACCATTTATATACAAAGCTATGTAAAGAAGTTTATTGATAATGGATAAAATGGAAATGACCTAGATGTTATTTAGGTAGGGAAATGCCTAAATAAATTATGGTACATACATCAACAAGAATGCCGTGCAGCCATGAAATCAGTTTTTAAAAACTTAACAGGGTAGATTAAGTAAGAAAATCAGGATATAAAATAGTATATACATCATAGCCCCAACCATTAAAAAAATGCATAGGAAAAACTAGTATTAAATTAAATAAATGTAAATAGTGGGTGTTTTTAGGTTGCATACTACAATAAACTTACATTGCTTTTACACACAGAAAAAAAGGTACTTTTTCAAAGAGATTTAACATGAGCACTTTCCCTAACACACTTTTACTGTTTCTCATGTAATGTGTCTTAGAAAGGAATTTGTACCAAGAGAACAGTCTATGGTTGCTCTTAGCTAACATGTTAAACTTTGATAAATCCAAGTTTTCAGGGATACTTAATTTTAATTGGTATTTTTGTCTCTTAAGTGATTTTTCTCCTTAGGAAACAGACTTTAAATTTAAACTGTGGTGTTCCTATTTCCTTCTACCTGAAGCTTAAGACTTTTATCTTTATTTTACTTTATGTATTTATTTATTTAGAGACAGAGTCTCGCTCTGTCACCCAGGCTGGAGTGCCGTGGCACGATCTTGGCTCGCTGCAACCTCCACCTTTCAAGTTCAAGAGATTCTCCTGCCTCAGCCTCCCTCGTAGCTAGGATTACAGGCACCTGCCACCACGCCCAGCTAATTTTTGTATTTTTAGTAGAGACGGGGTTTCGCCATGTTGGCCAGGGTGGTCTCAAACTCCTGACCTTAGGTGATCCACCCGCCTTGGCCTCTTAAAGTGCTGGGATTACAGGCATGAACCACCACACCTGGCCAAGACTTTTATCTTTAAAGAAGAACATTTGTAGTCCTATACTAAGAATACTTAAGTAAGTTGCTCCTCCGCTTCCCTGAAATTAAAGAATGAAATTGCTGAGGGATGGTGGGGAAAATGCACAGTATTTTCACACTGGGATTAAGAGCCTCATACTCTAACAACTGAGCTAGGCAAGCAGTTCAATATTTTGAATAAGAAAAGTTTTGTTATAGTTTAGGTGTCATTACCCACCAGCAATGTGCTCTTTAGCAAGTCATGCCCAGTTTCTGCTTTTGTAAAGTAGCACTAATTACACTACCAAATGTGGTTGACATCATAATCAAACAAGAGTATACACAGTAGTACTTCATAAATGATAAATGGTAGTTATCAATTTGCATAATCTTGCTAGGCAGTTATAGCGTTCATTAAAAAATAATGGGTTATCAACTAAATTCTGACTATTATAAAATGACATCTAAAGTCCACGAATTGTTAACAGTATCAACTTGACAGAATACCTTCAATTAAAAACTAACTTTTAAAAAAGAGAATTGATACTGAAAATAATTCCCTGGCCGGGCACCGTGGCTCACCCCTGTAATCCCAGCACTTTGGGAGGCCAAGGCGGGCGGATCACCTGAGGTCATGAGTTTGAGACCAGCCTGCCCACCATGGTGAAATCCCGCCTCTATTAAAAATACAAAAATTAGCCAGGCATAGTGGTGGGTGCCTGTAATCCCAGCTACTTGGTAGGCTGAGCCACAAGAATCTCTTGAATCCAGGAGGTGGAGGTTGCAGTGAGCCAAGATCACACCACTGCACTCCAGCCTGGGCAAAAGAGCAAGACTCTGTCGAAAGAAGAAAGAAAGAAAGAGAAAGAGAGAAAGAAAGAGAAAGAAACAGAAAGAAAGAAAGGAAGGAAGGAAAGAAAGAAGAAAGAAAGAAAGAGAAAGAGAAAAGTATTCCCTAATAAGTTGTTTCTTCATTTTAACATTTTAAAATTTAATTTCTATTTATTTTTATTTTTTTTAAATAGAAGCAGAGTCTCACTATATTGCCCAGGCTGGGTTTGAACTCCTAGGCTCAAGCAATCCACCTGCCTCCATTTCCCAATGTGCTGGGATTACAGGCATGAGCCACTGCACCTGGCCAAAGTACTTCTAAGATTTGGGCAGTAGGAGATAGCAGAAGAGCTTTTCAGCAAGTCATGCTCTTTGCTCCCCCTACTAATTTGGCAGCCATCAATATTTATAATGTATGTCAAAGTGCCTTGAAAACATAGAACACAATTCCAGAATGTTATAATAATGATGCTATTCATACTGGGAGTATAATAAAGTCCTTCAGTTCTGAAAAGAAAATGTTAAATCTAGTGTATAAGGTACCTACAGTAGGGAGACATCTTTAGGTTAATGGGGCCATTAGGAGTTTTATTACAATTACAATAGATTCATTTTATTATGTGCTTTGACTGAAGTCTATTTGGCTAAGATGTTATTGAATGGCATGAGTAAATGAATATAAAATTAAACTAATAATATTAGAAGTAGGAAAATATCTAAAGATAAACAATAAATCAGCTAAATCCTGTTGAGGAGAAGAGAATTCTGTGTTTAGGAGTTTTAACTTTCTGATTGCTTTGCATATAGTAGATAATGTTTATTGATATGATTGTTTTGTGTCTCTTTTAGGAGAATATGTTCTTAATAATATTTTCTGAGATGGAGTCTCACTCTGTCGTCCAGGCTGGGGTGCAGTGGCGCGAACTTGGCTCACTGCAACCTCTGTCTCCTGGGTTCAAGCCATTTTCCTGCCTCAGACTCCTGAATAGCTGGGACTACAGACATAAGCCACTGCGCCTCCCAAAGTGCTGGGATTACAGACATAAGCCACTGCACCTGGCTGTTTTAAACTTTTTAGGAAACGGTTTTGGTCTGTCCTCCAGGATGGAGAGCAGTGCGATGATCACAGCTCACTGCCGCATCAAACTCCCGGGCTCACGCGATCCTACTACCTCAGCTTCCTAAGTAGCTGGGACTACAAATGCATCCTACCACCCAGGCTAATGATAATTACTATTTTTTTGTACAGACTAAGGTCTCACTACGTTGCCCAAGACGGTCTCGAACTCCTAGGCTCAAGCAATCTTCCTGCCTTGGCCTCTCAAAGTGCTGGAATTCTAGGTGTGAGCCACTGTGCTCAGCAGAAAAGATAGATAAAGAAAAGTCCAAGAGAATAAAATATGTAAGTACACTCACCTGTTTCAGGTGTTTTATGAGAAAACGGTGAACTCCAAGGCTGCCAGTACCTTTTCCCTGTTTCTTGACATCTCACTTGAAATACGTACTTAATGTTTGGCTCCAAGTAGAATTCTGACTGTTGCACGTATGTAAAATTGGTGTCAAATTCTTTAACCTAAAATGGATGGGTAACAATAATAAAATGTGGTGTGCTTTTAAAACAATTATTTTATTTAGCAGAAATGTATGGAACACCTATTATGTTCCAAGCTGTCTTCTAGACTCTAGGAAAACAAAGTGTTCTTTATATAAAACATGGCCGTACATAATCAAATACTGTCTCAAACATTAAAACTGAAATACACACTGCTTTTTTTGAGACAGAGTCTCGCTGTATTGCCCAGGCTGGAGTGCAGTGGCTCGATCTCGGCTCACTGCAACCTCCGCCTCCTGGGTTCAAGCAATTCTTCTGCCTAAGCCTCCTAAGTAACTGGGATTACAGTCATGCACTACAACACCTGGCTACTTTTTTGTATTTTTAGTAAAGATGGGGTTTCATCATGTTGGCCAGGCTGGTCTTGAATTTTTGACCTCAAGTGATCCGCCTGCCTCGGCCTCCCAAAGTGCTGGGATTACAGGCGTGAGCCACCGTGCCCCGCCCACACTGCTTTATGTTTGACAACTGTCTCGAATCTCCAGAAAGTCCAAATGTAATATTGTATATATGTGTATATATATTTATTTATGCGTGTGTGTGTGTGTGTATATATATATATATATATATATTTTTTTTTTTTTTTTTTTTAGATAGGGTCCCACTGTGTTGCCCAGGCTGGATTGTGGAGTGCAGTGGCTCGATCACAGCTCACTGCAGCCTCCACCTCCTCCTGGGCTGAAGTGATCCTCCTGCCTCAGCCTCTCGAGTAGCTGGGACCACAGGCATGCACCACCATGATTGGATAATTTTTTAATTTTTTTGTAGAGACAAGTTCTCATTATATTGCCCAGGCTGGTCTCCTGGGCACAAGTCATCCCTCTGCCTTGGCCTCCCAAAGTGTTGAGATTACAGGAGTGAGCCACCACACCCAGCCTTAATTTTGGAATATGCTCTTAATTTTGGAATATATTCTTTTAATGGGGTGGGGAAATGGTAGCTGATAGCAATTGTTTGAATTCCCCTCTCCCCTGCAGCTGGATATTTAGATCAACAATTCTTCCTGAATGATGAAATAATTTTACTCACTAATGGTGACTTTTAGAAAAAAATACCTATAAGCTAAGCTGTAAATTGGTCCTCATTGCAGGTTATTGCAGATTCTACAAGGCCCAATAATACATACATATAAATATATATATACACACACACACACACACACATATATGTATATGTGTATGTGTCAGAGAAAAATTAAAATATTAAGAATGTTGAACTGAGAAATCCAATGGAGGATAAAGAAAATAGCTGAGGGATAAACACAAAAATCTTTTTTTCCCCGGAGCACTGCACCCTGCTATAAAACATGGGAAAAATGAGCCCCAAACAAGCTGTTTCAGTTGGCAAGAAGAAGCCAAGGCATTTGTACAGCATCTTCAGTATGTTCTAGTAACTGATTTACTGGAAAAAGTGAAGCATGATTGAAAGGCAGACATAAAATATGTCAATATGTCTAGAAATGCATTTATGCAACAACTGGGTGAAAGCAGTTATCAGATACTCATGAAAGAGAAAGTTAGAACAATTGAGATTAAAAAAAAAAAGAATGAAGTATAACCTCATTCAGGGATACTTCCATTTAAAACCCAGCCTTAACATTAATCCTTAAAACTTGCAATGCACGAAAATGTAAAATTCATGAAAATATTTGTTTGGGGGATGTCATCTGCCCTAGAATAGTTTTGTCTATTGAGATGTGGCTTATGGAAACTCTGAATGATATTTTTCAAACTCTGCATGAAAGATATATTTCAGAGTTTCCATAAGCCATGTCTCTATTCACGGCCCTGGAAATTTTCTGCAGTGTTACTATAACTGGAGAGTGTCTGAGGTCTCCTGGGATCTAGAGAAATTTTACTTACTGTGCCAAAGATTTGACTTTCAAATGCACTCTGCTTCATATTAGTGTCTCTGTAATTCTCCAATATGTTTCCTGCCATTACATTTATAGATAAGTCCTCTTAAAGGAAAGAAATACCCCAAAGTATAGCCAGAATTCTGAAATAGTAAGAAGAATGTTATGGAACTGTTATCAGTTGTTTAAACCATGAGGCAAACCAGGTGGCTGCTTAGGGCCCTGCAAGTACAACATGATACCTCAGGATGATACCTTTGGAGGCTGAAATGAATATTGAAAGAGCTGGACTTAATTGAGTGCCTCCGTAAATAATATAATTTCAAGAGTGCAAGAAATTTTGAAATAACTCCATTTCTACTTAGAGCCTCAACTCTGAACGTTGGGCGTCATTGAAACTTAATGTTCATCAGTTTGAGATCTCTCTTTTCTTACGTTAAATATAAGTTCCTGGGAACATCCTTGGGTGGAAGGAAGAAAAATCTCCAACCTAGTTAGAGTTCTATAATCCCTACCTTCCCCAACTATCAGTTTGGGACATGGCACAGGATGACAGGGTCCTTGGTAACCCACCAGTGTCTAAACCCTTGGTTTCTCCCTTTACCCTAAAATGTCCTCCTCTTTCTGCCCAGGTAATTTTTATCTAGTGTTTGGTAGAGGACAGAAATGGGGTGGTGATGGGGAAACTTATTTGTGACTAATCATACATTTTTCCACATTTTCTGTCTTATACCAGCCTTCAGACTTGGAAATGCCGAAGCCAAGGATTTGTCTTTGCTATCTGTATGCTGTTCTATCAGCCCTTTCAAGAAAAGAATAAATACTTGCTTTTGTGCAGCCTAAGTTAAGAATGGTTTTCTCATTTTTAAGTGGTTGAAAGAAAATTTTTTTTAAAAAAAGACTATTTCATGATGCATGGAAATTATGTGAAATTCAAATTTCAGTGTCCAAAAATGAAATTTTACTGGAACAGACTATACCCATTCATTTACATAATTGTCTATGACTGCCTTCACGCTACACAGAGTAGTTGAGACAGAAATCTTATGTTCTGCAAAGCCTAAAATGTTTACCATTTCGCCCTTGAATAAAGCTTAATTAGAGAAATGAGTCACCAATAATCCGCTTACTTGAACACATAGCTAAGATTTCCCTGCCTGTGTCACTAAAGTTGGACAACATTAAGGACAAATAATAATTAGTAATAGCTAATGTTTCAAAATATTATCCACATGAACTTGACATTATAAAAATCAATGGAGATGTAAAAAATGATCATGGCACATCTCTGCCTTCCATGAGTTCACAGTTAAAGAGTAGAGAAATAGAAGTGTAAACAGGCAAGTGTATACAATGTGGCAAATGCCCCTGAAATAGAGTATATGGAAGTAGGTGTGGATTGCCGTTCGCAACTGGGAGCTCAATTTTTGACATGAATTTGAGGGGCCTAGGAGACAGCGCATAAAGATACCAACAAATAGTTAGAAATATAGGTCTGACTTTCATGAGAGTTGGGAGGGCTCCAAGTTCTAGCCTATATACAGGTGTAGCTGAGGCCTTGGGGGTAGGTGAAAGGAGTAAGAGAGGAGACAGTGAGATGGTAGGTAGGAAGGGAATGTCAATGTTTAGGGAATTGGCAGAAAAAATAATTTACAAAGGAAAGGGCATCCAGAAATATTGATAGAAGACTAACACATTCTTGAAATGGGAAAACCAAGAGGAGAGGCATTTTCAGGACAAGGTGGTCAACAGTGTCAAATGCTAGAGTAGGATGAAGACTGCCAAGGTTCTTGGTCTTTGTTGTTTGGAAAGATGCTACCATCTTCTTCTCCTGGCACGAACTGGTTCCAGCAGCGGGTGGAGAGCCTTGATGACATTTTGAGGTGGATTGCAACAATGCCCAGGTAATTTCCCTGCCCTATATCCTGGCCCTTTACCATGTAGCTTTGAACGTTCTCCCATTCTGGCTCTGGTTTGTCCATGTGGCTTGCTTTGAGCCAACAGACACTGGTGAGCGTGATATAAGCAGAGGATTGAAAGAAACTGGAGAGATTGGGCCTTAGGTGCTCTTGCCCTCTGCCATCACCGTAACGACATGCCAGGCTAGCCTGTTGATGGCAGAAAGAGGACCGAGAGACATGTAGAGGAGAGCTTATGCAAAGACATAGGAGTGAGCCAGCTGAGCTGCAAACACATGCCCAGTCCCAGCAAAGCTCAACTTAGACCAGCTGGACCCCACTGACATTGAGAAATAAATGTTTATTGTTATATGTCCCTTCAGTTTTTGTGGCAGTTTGTTACACATTATTGTGTAGCAGGACAAGCTGCAGACAAAACCTCTGACACCGAGTTGTACAAGGAAGGGCTTTATTCAGCTGGGAGCATCGGCAAGTACTGCCTTAAAATCTGAGCTCCCCAAATGCACAATTTCTGTCCCTTTTAAGGGCTCACAACACTGAAGATTTCACATGAAAGGGTCATGATTGATTTGAGCAAGCAGGTGGTACGTGACAGGGGCTGCATGCACCGGTGGTCAGAGAGAAACAGAACAGGGCAGGGAGTTTCACAATGTTCTTCTATACAATGTCTGGAATCTATGAATAACATTGGTTTCTAAGTTAGGAGTTGATTTTTAACTACTGGGCTTTGGCCAGGCAGGCCCAGGCCTGGTTTCAGGCCTGGTGCCGGGCTGCCTGTCTTTGCCTTTACTTCCTTGTTGTTTTTCCTTAAAACAGGTACTGAGTATAAAACAATATAAAACAATGTGAGAGGGTCTCTCTCTTCCCTCAATTGTAGCAGTAGATAGCCGATATACCAATCCCTCTTATTTCATGTAAATAGGAGTATGTAATAGACTAGAAAAATGTTTAGAAAATAGAAGGGAATGATATTATCAGTGTCTGAGTAAGTTTTCAGAAACCAGCCGTTTTCTGGTTGAAACTCTTGTTCTCTGCTCCCCCTGGTGGTGCTACGTAGGCCATCTTGGTAACAGGTACATTTGAGCTCACTTTTCAAAACCTTCTCTTTGTCAGAAGTGGCAAATGGAACTGAAAGAATACTTGTCTCCTATGCTCTTCATAACAATCCTTTGTGATAGGCAGTATTAGCTCCATTATATAAATAGGGAAATAGAGTTTGAAAGAGGTCAAGCCAGATTTTTTTGAACTCATACCATCAGTAACTAACGGCTTCTCACAGACTCTACATCACTTTAAAGACCAAATAAATATTTAGAAAATGAAAAGACAGGTTTCAAACCAACTTTGAAAAGCTAGTTATATTTTGTAATCAAGATTACATAGTAGGTGGTTGTTCTCTGAGATGTTTATTTTCTTTCTTTTTATAGAGATGGGGTCTCACTATATTGCCCAGGCTGCAGTGCAGTGGCTATTCCCTGGTGGGATCGTGGTGCCTTACCGCCTCAGAACCTGGGCTCAAGTGATCTTCCTGCCCCAGTCTCTCAGGTAGCTGCATATAGGCTTGTGCCACCCCTCCCAGCTGACATTTATTTTCTTCTTGCTCTACTAAAGCCTACTTTAGCCTCTACTAAAATCTGTATATGTTCCAACCTGGTCTAAGCTAGACTGTATAGAACATAAGCTGTATATGTTCCAACCTGGTCTACGCTAGACTGTATAGAACATAAGCTGTATATGTTCCAACCTGGTCTACGCTAGACTGTATAGAACATAAGCTGTATATGTTCCAACCTGGTCTACGCTAGACTGTATAGAACATAATCTGTATATGTTCCAACCTGGTCTACGCTAGACTGTATAGAACATAAGCTGTATATGTTCCAACCTGGTCTAAGCTAGACTGTATAGAACATAAGCTGTATATGTTCCAACCTGGTCTACGCTAGACTGCTAGGGAATTCAGAAGGGAGAGAGGTGAATGAGGTGGGAGTTAGATGTTTGTAAACGTCCTCCCAGAGGCAGTTGTGTCTCCAGACACAAAATCTGAAGCTTTGACCTGGAACCATGTTTCAAGAGATAACTAGAGTCATGTGTCACTTAACGACGGGGATACATTCTGAGAAATGCATCATTAAGCGATTTCATCATTGTACGAACATCATAGATTGTAATTACACAAACCTGGGTGGTATAGCCTACCACACACCTAGGCTATATGGTATAGCCTATTGCTTCTAGGCTACAAACCTATAAAGCTGTACCGTTTATAGGTTACCTATAAAGCTGTACGGTAACCTATGTTACTGTACTGAATCCTGCAAGGAATTGTAATATAAATCACTAGGTGACAGAAATTTTTCAGCTGCATGATAAGCTTATGGGACCACCATCATATATGCCAACCATCATTGCCCGAAACATGGACTGCTGCATGGCACATACTCTCCTTGCCTCGTCAGCCTAATTCCCTTAGATACTTCACAGTCTGTATGTACCTTAGCTAAAGGGGCTGAAAAGCACCCCCAATACCCTGACTTTCAGGTGGATTCCTTTGCTCTACTATCCCTGCTGCATGGCTCCCCTAGAGGCTAAAGGGTAACATTACTAGCTAGCATTTAGTGAACAATTACGCTATTCCAGGCTTGTAGCTAACTTCTCACGTCATTGGATCCCCTTTCCCACAACAAACACATGAGATAAGTGCTTATCTTATCTCCATGTTATGTATGGGAATAATGAGGCACAGAGAAGATAAGAAACATGCTCAAGATTGCATGATGAGGCCGGGCGCAGTGGCTCACGCCTATAACCTCAGCATTTTGGGAGGCCTTGGGATCAGCCTGGCCAACATGGTGAAACCCCGTCTCTACTAAAAATACAAAAAGAAGCCAGACGTGGTACCCGATGCCTGTAATCCCAGCTACTAGGGAGGCTGAGTCAGGAGAATCACTTGAACCCGGGAAGCGGAGGTTGCAGTGAGCCAAGATCACACCACTGCACTCTATCCTGGGCAACACAGTGAGACTCTGTCTAAAAAAAAAAAAAAAAAAAGATTGCATGACTCAGCCAGGAGCAGTGGCTCATGCCTGTAATACCAGCACTTTGGGAGGCTGAGGCGGGATGGTTGCTTGAGCTCAGCAGTTAGAGACCTTGACACTAGCTTGGGCAACATGACACAACCCTGTGTCTACAGAAAAATTTTTAAAATTTAGCTGGGCATGGTGGCACTCTCCTGTGGTCAGCTACTTGGGAGACTGAGGCAGGAGGATCGCTGGAGTCCAGGAGGTCAAGGCTGCAGTGAGCTGAGATTGCGCCACTGCGCTCCAGCCTGGGCAGTAGAGCAAGACCCTGTCTCAAAAGGAAAAAAAAAAAAGAAAAAGATTGCATGACTAGAAAGTAGCAGAGCCAGGCTTTGAACTCTAGAGCCTGTGCTCTTGGCCACAAGGCTTTCCTGCCACTTTGAAGTCAAACCTCCACCTCCAGCAATATCTAATGGAGGCAGTGCCACCACCGAGCTGAAGTGGTAGAAGAGACCTGTAATCTTTGGTATCCTCCCACTCATCTTGACTCTGACTTTCCTGTCTTCCTACAGAAATGCAGAGACAACACTTCATGCATGACACAGATGAAATTGACAGTAGCAAATGTAAACAAAGCTTCATTCTGGCTACAGTGACTTGGCATGAGTGATCTGGATGGAAATGGTAATTCACTTTTTCTGCGTTACTGGTTGTGTTTAAAGGAAGCGTGGTAGATTGACTGAGGGAGTCGTGAGTTTAAAAAAACTTTAAAAAAAAATAATGGTGGAGGAGACAGACCTGGCTTTGGATTGAAACCTGTCTTTTCATTTTCTAAATATTTATTTGGTCTTTAAAGTGATGTAGAGTCTAAAGTGAGAGGCACTTATTTACTGACGGTATAAGTTCAAAAAAATCTGGCTTGACCTCTTTCAAACTCTATTTCCCTATTTATATAATGGAGCTAATACTGCCTATCACAAAGGATTGTTATGAAGAGCATATGAGACAACAAATATTCTTTCTACTCTATTTGCCACTTCTGACAAAGAGAAGGTTTTGAAAAGTGAGCTCAAATGCACCTGTTACCAAGATGGCCTACGTAGCACCACCAGGGGGAGCAGAGAACAAGAGTTTCAACCAGAAAACAGCTGGCTTCTGAAAACTTACTCAGAGACACTGATAATGTAATTCCTCTCTATTTTCTAAACATGTTTTCTAGTCTATTACATACTCCTATTTACTTGAAGTAATAGGATTTGGTATCCTTTTTTTTTTTTTTTTCCTGGAGACACAGTCTCGCTCTGTCACCCAGGCTGGAGTGCAGTGGCTCTGTCTTGGCTTGCTGCAACCTCCACCTCCCAGATTCAAGCGATTCTCCTGCCTCAGCCTCCTGAGTAGCTGGGATTACAGGCACGCACCACCATGCTCAGCTAAATTTTTTGAATTTTCAGTAGAGACAGGGTTTTGCCATGATGGCCAGTCTGGTCTTCAATCCCTGAGCTCAGGTGATCTGCCTGCCTTGGCCTCCCAAAGTGCTGGGATTACAGGCATGAGCCACTGCACCCAGCCTAAGAAACTCGGTATTCTTTAATATCATTCTATGACTGTGATACTATACAAGGACCCCAGGTGTCTTATTAGGATAAAACCCCATTAATTCAGAATCTAAGACTTGAGAATTTTATGTGTTGTTTTGAAATTTATCTAAATTCTGCATATGCAAAAGGAATTCAGAAGGATCTTCACTTGATTATCAATCAAATGATGCAGAACATGGATCCCATTTAAGTGTAATGCAAATGACCATAAAGTTCACATTTATGATTTGAGTGAACAAAGGTAAACAAGTTGACATAAGGAATTTATTTTTAATGAGTAATTTTTAGGGTATATAATAAAATTAGTATAGTTTTACCCCCATCTTCTTGATACTTTTAAGATATATTACTCTATAGCAAAATTGATACTCAGAATCAGTCTTAAACAGTAAAAGGATTTGGAATCATGCTTAGCACCAAAGAAAAATTAAGTTATGTTTAATGTATTTTGGTGTTAAATATATATCATTTTATTTAACTCTCTGAAAACTGGTAATTTCACAGCTGATAAAACTGTTAATTAAGAAAAGCCAGGCCAGGTGCTGTGGCTCATGCTTGTCAACCTAGCACTTTGGGAGGCTGACGAGAAAGCTAGGGGGAGGATTATTTGAGGCTAGTTCAAGACCAGCCTGGGCAACGTGGCAAGAACCTACAAAAAATAAAAATTAAAATAAATTAGCCAAGCGTAGTGGTGAGTGACTGTAGTCCCAGCTACTTGGGAGGCTAAGTCTGGAGGATCACTTGAGCCCAAGAGTTTGTGGCTGCAGTGAGCTATGATTGCATCACTGAACTTCAGCCTGGGTAATGAAGTGAGAGCCTATCTCTAAAAAAAAAAAAAACCTTAAAAAAGTATCTGAAGGAGAAAAAAAAAAAAACAGCCAGAAACTATTTCTTAATTATTTGGACTAAATGGCAGTTTGTTACACTTAAAAATAATAAAATGGCATTTCTTCTCAAATATGTCAAAATTGGAATGTCTTCCTAAATCAGGCTAGTGTTCCTCCACAGATGAAATTACTGAGTTTTTATTACATTGTTCCCAGGTGCTGTTATCTGACATGACTTTATTAATGAACCTTGCAGCTACGCCTTTCCTAAGACACTAGATAATTTATCCTTGGCATTTAAGGATGGTTAGTTTTTCTCTAGAGGTTCACTTTTTAAAACTCATCTTTACTCAGATTATCGTCATCTTTAAGCTCACCTAAGACTCAGGCCTATACTGGTAATAAATATTACACTCTGAACTAAACACTTTTTACTTAAAAAGAAACATTCATAAATCTTAGTTCTCCTTTCCGAACAATTTTTGTTTCCCTGGATGCCTGTCAAATTTCGGCACAGAATACTTAAATTTTTTATCCATGATCACTGATATAAATTTCACCCTAGGAGACACTGAATTCCAAATAGCGAATGAGATTCCTTTTAGTTGGAGATGTGTCTATTTAGCAACTAATAAAAGGCAAGTGGATCATTTGAGGACACAGCTCTCTGTTTGCAAGCATGCAATAATCATTATTAAAGCTAGAGTGGTTTTCCTAAGCGAATTAACACAGGAACAGAAAATCAAATACCACATGTTCTCACTTATGAGTGGGAGCTAAACACTGGGTACTGCGTTAGTCTGTTTTCATGCTGTTGATAAAGACACACGGGAGACTGGGAAGAAAAAGAGGTTTAATTGGACTTACAGTTCCATATGGCTGTATGAATCATGGTGGGAGGTGAAAGGCACTTCTTACATGGCAGCAGCAAGAGAAAATGAGGAAAAAGCAAAAGCAGAAACCCCTGATAAATGCATCAGATCTCATGAGACTTATTCACTCTCATGAGAATAGCATGGGAAAGACCGGCTCCCGTGATTCAATTACCTCCCCCGGCTCCCTCCCACAACATGTGGGAATTCTGGGAGATACAATTCAAGTCGAGATTTGGTGGGGGCACAGCCAAACTATGTCATTCCATCCCTGGCCCCTCCAAATTCATGTCCTCACATTTCAAAACCAACTATGCCTTCCCAATAGTCCCCCAAAGTCATAACTCATTTCAGCGTTAACCCAAAAGTCCACAGTCCAAAGTCTCATCTGAGACAAGGCAAGTCTGTTCCACCTATGAGCCTATAAAATCAAAAGCAACTTAGGTACTTCCTAGACACAATGAGGGTACAGGTATTGGGTAATACAGCCATTCCAAATGGGAGAAATTGGCCAAAACAAAGGGGTTACAGGGCCCATGCAAGTCCAAAATCCAGCAGGGCAACTTTAAAGCTCCCAAATGATCTTCTTTTATTCCAGGTCTCAAATCCAGGTTATGCTGATAAAAGAGGGGGGTTCCCATGGTCTTGGGCAGCTCCACCCCTGTGACTTTGCAGGGTACAGCCTCCCTCCCAGCTGCTTTCATGGGCTGGCACTGAGTGTCTGCAGCTTTTCCAGGCGCATGGTTCAAGCTGTCAGTGCATCTACCGTTCTGGAATCTGGAGGATGGTGACCCTCTTCTCACAGCTCCACTAGGGACTCTGTGTGGAGGCTCAGACCCCACATTTTGCTTCCACACTGCCCTAGCAGAGGTTCTCCGTGAGGGCCCCGCCCCTGCAGCAAACTTTCACCTGGCCATCCAGGCATTTCCATCCATCTTCTGAAATCTGGGTGGAGGTTCCCAAACCTCAATTCTTGACTTCTGTGCACCTGCAGGCTCAACACCATGTGGAAGCTGCCAAAGCTTGGGGCTTCCACCTTCTGAAGCCACAGCCCAAGCTGGATGTTGGCACCTTTGAGCCACGGGTGGAGCAGCTGGGACACAGGGCACCAAGTCCCTAAGCTGCACACACACAGTGACCCTGGGTCCAGCCCATGAAACCACTTTTTTTCTCCTGGGCCTCCAAGCCTGTGATGGGAGGGGCTGCCATGAAGGTCTCTGATATGGCTTGGAGACATTTTCCCCATGGTCTTGGGGATTAACATTAGGCTCCTTGCTACTTATGCAAACTTCTGCAGCTGGCTTGAATTTCTCCCCAGAAAATGGGTTTTTCTTTTCTATTGCATAGTCAGGCTGCAAATTTTCTGAACTTCAATGTTCTGTTTCCCTTTTAAAACTGAATGCCTTTAACAGCACCCAAATCACCTCTTGAATGCTTTGCTGCTTAGAAATTTCTTCTACCAGATACCCTAAATCATCTTTTAAGTTCAAAGTTCCACAAATCTCTAGGGCAGGGGCAAAATGCTGCCAGTCTGTTTGCTAAAATATAACAAGAGTCACCTTTCCTCTAGTTCCTAACAAGTTCCTCATCTCCATCTGAGACCACCTCAGCCTCGATTTTATTGTCCATATCACTATCAGCATTTTGGGCAAAGCCATTCAGCAAGTCTCTAGGAAGTTCCAAATTTCTCACATTTTCCTGTCTTCTTCTGAGCCCTCCCAACTGTTCCAATTTCTGCCTATTACCCAGTTCCAAAGTTGCTTCCACATTTTCGGGTATCTTTTAAGCAATGCCCCACTCTACTGGTACCGATTTACTGTATTAATCCATTTTCATGCTAATGATAAAGACATACCCAAGACTAGGAAGAAAAAGAGGTTTAATTGGACTTACAGTTCCACATGGCTGGGGAGGCCGCAGAATCATGGTGGGAGGCAAGAGGCTCTTCTTACATAGTGGTGGCAAGAAGAAACGAGGAAGAAGCAAAAGCGGAAACCTCTGATAAACGCATCAGATCTCGTGAGACTTATTCACTATTATGAGAAAAGCATGGGAAAGACCCGCCCCCATGATTCAATCACCTCCCCCTGGGTCCCTCCCACCACACGTGGGAATTTTGGGAGACACAATTCAAATTGAGATCTGGTGGGGATGCAGCCAAACCATATCAGGTACTCATGGACATAAAGATGGCAACAATAGACACTGGGGACCACACTAGAGTGCGGAGGAAGGTAGGAGGGCAAGGGTTGGAAAACTAATTATTGGTAACTGTGCTCAGCACCTGGGTGACAGGATCAATTATACCCCAAACCTCAGTACCACGCAATATATCCAGGTAACAAACCTGCACATGTGCCCCTGAATGTAAAATAAAAGTTGAAATTATTTTATAAAACAAAAACTAAAGTGGCTTGAATATCATGCAAATAATCAGATTAAAAACATGTAAAATAGACATAATAAGTCCACTGTAGCCACTGATGGTTAGCTTTTAAATCATTCATTCACAGGCTAAAGAATAATGAAAGTTGAGCTTACATTCCAAGTTTGGTTTGTTGTAGCCTTGTATCTCATTTCACAGGAAATCTTTTCAATTGTTGTTTGACTATCCCAATAAATTATGGTCTTGGGCACTGTAGCATTTATAGTCTCAGCCCTGGAAATGATGGATGCAGAAGGTATCACTAGAAAAAAAAAAAAAAAAAGACCTGGCTGTTTAAAACTTGCCTAGGGAGAAACTGGCACCTTTTCATCAATATCTAGACATGAGAAAGCTCAAAGTGAAAAAATAAAATAAAATTCATCATCTAATGAACAATTAATGAACATTTTCTTATTCGGTAATTTTTATATAGAAGAAAACTGCTGTTAAGGAAAATTCTATTCAGCCCATTCCCCATTAAAAAAACAAAAAACTGAACTCTAATAGTCCTGTCTTCCCCCACCTTCCACTCCCTTATAATCCCAACTAGTAAAATTCCAGAGCATAGCCTTGTTCACAAAAGAGTATAAAAATGAGATAAAGGGGCTACCCCTCTTCCCTGCATCTGTTCAGGGAGAGATGATACGCCCCCAAATTTAGTTCAGACGATCAGATTTGAAAAGATGTTAAATTGGGCCAGGTGTGGTGATGTGTGCCTGAAATTCCAACTACTCAGGAGGCTGAGATGGGAGGGTCACTTGAGCGCAGGAGTTCAAGGTTGCAGTGAGCCATGATGGTGCAACTGTACTCCACCCTGGACAACGGCATGAGAGCTTGTCTCAAAAAAAAGAAAGAAAGAAAGGCTGGATGTAGTGGCTCATGTCTGTATTCCCAGAATTTTGGGAGGCCGAGGCGGGCAGATCACTTAAGGTCGGGAGTTTGAGACCAGCCTGGCCGTCATGGCAAAACCCTGTCTCTACTAAAAATAGAAACAATTAGCCCGGCGTGGTGGTGCATGCCAATCCCAGCTACTCAGGAGGCTGAGGCAGGAAGATCGCTTGAACCCGGGAGGCAGAGGTTACAGTGAGCTGAGATCGTGCCACTGCACTCCAGCCTGGGTGGCAGAGTGAGACTCTGTCAAAAAAGAAAGAAAGGAAAAGAAGGGAGAAAGGAAAAGACAGAAAGACAGAGAGAAAGAAAGAGAAAAAGAGAAAGAAAGAGAAAAAGAAAGAGAGAAGAAAGAAAAAAAGAAGTTCAATTCACATCTTTATCACAATAATCTTCTTCTCTTGTATATTAGGGAAGCAGATGAATATTTATATCTATTGTTAACTTGTTTTGTTCTCCATTAAAATAAATCTGTCCTTCCTTGAAACTTTTATCTGAAGAAAGCAGATCTCATAAGACTCTAAGGCTTTGTAAATTGTTGGCATGTTCTATAATAATAACCTTCAAGGGAGGAACTGAAATTCTGATTGGTTATTTTATTAGTTGTTTTGTTATAGTAGGAGGTATATAGTTGGAATCTCTATGTTTCTAAACTGTGTAAATACTTGTAAGTTTGTTTTGTCTGAACAGAATAGAATCATTAACACTTTCCATTTCTCCCCTAAGGAACAATGAAAACCTATGACTTTGCTAGCGGCACTATTTAACAAACAACTCAAGGGCCTGTAGGCATGGTTTTAGAGACCACTATTACAGGTTAATATTCTCTATGAATTGGTTTATTTTCATTCATTCTAGGTTTATAAAGCTTTCGTTAAGAAAATTATTGTTTTACTACAATGACTATTATACTATTATTATCTAAAATTATGTGCAAAGGTAGATGATTTACAGAGAAAAATAAAAATTAAGGAATTGCTTTCTAGTAGCACACTCCTATAATAAAATTATGGGAGCTACACCTGGTGTAGAAGTAGCAGCAGCTTTAATTTAGTTAACAAGCTTACTGTACTCAACTTTTATCGTCTGAATTCCATAGCTGATTTCCTTTTGCTAGTGCAAGCTTCTTGTAATAAGAATCAGTATTCAGGCTGGATGCGGTGGCTCACGCGTGTAATCCCAATACTTTGGGGAGGACGAGGTGGGCAGATCATTTGAGGTCAGGAGTTCAAGACCAGCCTGGCCAACACAGCGAAACCCCTGTATCTACTAAAAATACAAAACTTAGCCAGGTATTGTGGCAGATGCTTGTAATCCCAGCTACTTGGGAGACTGAAGCACAAGAATCACTTGAATCCAAGAAGCAGAGGTTGCAGTGAGCTGAGATCATGCCACTGTACTCCAGCCTGGGTGACAGAGCAAGACTCTGCCCAACCCCAACCCCGAAACAAAAAAAAATCAGTATTGAGATTCTTGAGTCAAGGGCGTGGATCCCTGGGGCTCTGAAATTGCTTAGGACCATTTTAAGCACCCTCAAGGCCATAAATTTCCCACCTCCTCCTGTCACCAACCTCCACCTCTGAGTTCAGCTTGGCCACTGTTACAGCAGCACAAGCGTTCTAGGACCCTTTTGGCAAAAGAATTATTCTGAGGAGAAAGTAAAAATCTGTGTAGTCTTATGAGAAATGCAGATAGCACAGTAAGAATCACAGCATAAAGCAGGTCAGTGCAATCCAGATTTAAGTCTTTAGGTTTGAATGAATTCATATTTTTGCAAACTGGCATTTATTATGTAGTACATACTTGAATATTTAGTTTGTTACACAAGACTCAGATGTTGAAATTTTATTCTTACTGATTAGGTTTCACATATTTCCACCAGATCGTACATTTTAAGAAAGTATCGGGAGGTCGAGGCGGGCGGATCACGAGGTCAGGAGATCGAGACCATCCTGGTTAACACGGTGAAACCCCGTTTCTACTAAAAATACAAAAAATTAGCCGGCCTGGTGACAGGCGCCTGTAGTCCCAGCTACTTTGGAGGCTGAGGCAGGAGAATGGCGTGAACCCAGGAGGCAGAGCTTGCAGTGAGCCGAGATCACGCCACTGCACTCCAGCCTGAGCGACAGAGCAAGACTCCGTCTCAAAAAAAAAAAAAAAAAGTATCAATTTCATTATAGATGTCATATTTTTAAATTCTACTAGTATTGAAATAAAAGCACGATTATAGCCTTTTAGCATCTTTCCAACACATATTTATCCATATTTATATAATGGGGAGAATTAATATTCAAAATGGCAGGCAGAAAGCACAGCACTTTCTGCACCCGAATTTATTTCCCTACAAGAGAAATTAAAAGCACTCCTCTCATATGCTTTTCTGGCAAGTGTTACTGTGCTACTAACTCTGCCCTGCCATTCAGCATAACCTCCTAATGTAATTAAAGCCCAGCCCGTAGCTGCTATGTGGAAATTGTTCCCAGGACAGTCTTCTGTTCTCAGTGGCATAGAACAGTTCATTTATCTAATTTGCATTGTCTCATTCTTAAAGTGTTACCATGAAGGTGGCTCATCTGTTAATAATCTGGTGGTTTTGTTGGCTGGGGCCTCCTACACAATTAATCTGTATTTTTCAACCTAAGTTTCTGAGTACATTTTGGGATAACGAAAAGGCAAGGAAAGGAATAGAGACAAAAGGGGAGGAAGAGGTGGAGGAGGAGGAGGTGGAGGAGGTGGAGGAAGAGGAGGAGGGGAAAAGAAAGAAGGAGAAGAAGGAAAAGGAACAACAACTCCAAACTCCTAGTTCCCAGTGTGAGAAGTCAGTCTGGAAGTAGAGGCCAGATGGGATTTTTTCCTTTGTGGGAGGTGGGGTGGTGGTAAACTATGGCAAGTCAGCATGTCTGGGATGAAATCTGGCTTTCCTCATTACTAGCTAAGTGACTTTGTGCAAATTATTTTATCACTTCTTCATCTGTAAGATGGGGACAGTAGTACCATGTATGGTTGTTTCCAGAATGAAATGTGATGTGCATGAGAGGTGTCTGGAACACAGGAGGTGCTAAATAACTGGATGCAATGATATTAAGATAGATTGGAATGATAATAATAATAAAAGTATTATTATTATAATTTAGTTCCTAAAAATTGCACTGCTAAAATGATACTGGTCATGATAGCCTTTAAACATCATTAATGCATTGAGGGGCATCTATTATAAGAAAAGGGTATATTACTGCATTCTACCTCAAAATGTACATTTACAAAAATGTATAGAGCATAGTCAAGAGAACTGTAACTCCAAGGATATACAATAAAATGGGGTAATTGTCCATCATCATATTCAACAGAGTGTGTTTTCAAATCTAATATTCAGGCCGGTCATGGTGGCTCACGCCTGAAATCCCAGCATTTTGTGAGGCCAAGGCAGGAGGATCGCTTGATCCAAAGAGTTCAAGACAAGTTTGGGCAACAAAATGAGACTCTGTCTCTAAAAGAGATTTTAAAAAATTAGCCAGGCACTGTAGCATGTGGCCGTCGTCCCAGCTACTTGAGAGGCTAAGGCAGGAGGATCCCCTGAATTAAATGTTCCCTACCTCTGTGATCTCAAATTTTTTTAATGCCATCAAACCTCAGTTTTCTAATATACACATTATAATCTCATCTACAAAATAGGGTTAAATGATGTATGTGAAAAGCTGTTAGCTGGCAGTGGCTCACGCCTGTAATCCTAACACTTTGGGAGGCTGAGGTGGGAGGATTGCCTGAACTCAGGAGTTTGAGACCAGCCTGGCCAACATAGCAAACTCTACTAAAAATACAAAAATCAGCCAGGCGTGGTGGCGCACACCTGTAGTCCCAGTTACTAGGGAGGCTGAGGCAGGAGAATCGCTTGAAGCCAGGAGGCGGAGGCTGCAGTGAGCTGAGATCGTGCAACTGCATTCCAGCCTGGGCCACAGAGTGAGACTCTGCCTCAAAAAAAGAAAAAGTAGTTAGCACATAAGAAAGTGCTCAATAAATGTTAGCTTATTGAAACAGTCTTTAATTACAACAACAGGAATCACTGGTACTGGGATCTCTAAAGAGAGGATGATTCAGACTTGGTGTCGTTTGGCTGAACCGTGGTTTTAGGACTTGGATGTCATTGTAAAAGGCTCAAGGGTAATTACCTTTCGGAATTTATCTTAAGGAAACAATCAAAAACTATGCTAAAATTTAGCCACAAAGTTGTTCATGGCAATATAGTTTATATGGTTAAAAACTGAAAACAGTGTTAATCTCCAATAATAGGGACTAAACTGCTATATATTCAGACAACATTAAAAATAAAACTATAGATTAATAGAAATGTTTATTACTAATATATAAATATAAAAAGGCAGGGTATAAAAATATCTGAAACAAAAACTATTAATGTTTGTTAAATCTGACTGATGAACATAGAGAGGTCTACATAATTCTCTGCGATTTTCTATGTATTTTAGAAAACTTTCCAAAATAAAAACAAACAAACAAAAAGCCTTACATAAGTCCCCAAGTAGTGTACAGAGTATAAGACCTTAGCATGCTGTACTTTTCACACATTAGACTCAACAAACTTTACCATGATCATTGTGGCTTTTTTTTTTTTTTTGTCTTCCCTAGTAGATTGTAAGTTATTTCAGGGCAGGCACCTTGTCTATCTTATTCATTCTAGCCTTTAGAACAATGCTTGAAAATAAGAAGTTTCCAATAAATATTTGTAAAAACACATACATGGATTTTTCTTTTCTTTTTTTTTTTTTTTTTTTTGATGGAGTTTTGCTCTGTCACCCAGGCTGGAGCGCAGTGGCACAATCTTGGCTCACTGCAACCTCTGCCTCCCAGGTTCAAGCAATTCTCCTGCCTCAGCCTCCCGAGTAGCTGGGACTACAGGTGCCCACCACCATGCCTGGCTAATTTTTTTTTTTTTGTATTTTTAGTAGAGACAGGGTTTCACCATGTTAACCAGGCTGGTCTCAAAATCCTGACCTCAAGTGATCGCCCACCTCGACCTCCCAAAACGCTGGGATTACAGGCATGAGCAACCAGGCCCAGCCACATACAGCAATTTAGAAATAAGACTAGAAGGATATACAACAAAATGGCAGAAGCACTACTCATCTCTAAGTTGTCTTGGGCAGTAGAATTGTGGGTAATTTCTGTTTCTTTTATCACGCTCTGCAGGAACTTTAGGGGAACTTCTTTCAGATCTAGACCTCATTTGACTAGGTCAGCACAAACTGGTTATTATTAAAGACATTACAGAATTTCTTATTCTTTACCTATATCATCCAGGTGAATTTGCAGTTGTTTTGACTCTTCCATGCCTAGTGCGTTTGCTGCTTGGACCCAAACCAAGTACTTCTTGCCACCTTGTAATGAATCAGTGGAGATGTTAATATAGCTTGAGGTGAGATACTGTTGCTCTTCTTCTGTCTCTAAACTTAAAACAAAAAAAAAAGATAATCATAAATTGTATTTAGTTTGAATTAATTGACCGGGCATAGTGGCTCACACCTGTAATCCTAGCACTTTGGGAGACCAAGGAGGGGGTGGTGGATCACCTGAGGTCAGGTGTTCGAGACCAGCCTGGCCAACATGGTGAAACCCTGTCTCTATTAAAAAAATACAAAAATTGGTGGCATGTGCCTGTAATCCCAGTTACTTGGGAGGCTGAGGCAGGAGAATTGCTGGAACCTGGGAGGCAGAAGCTGCAGTGAGCCAAGGTCACACCATTGCACTCCAGCTTGGGCGACAGAGTGAGACTCTGTCTCAAAAAAAAAAAAAAAAAGTTTGAATTAATTATTCCAGATTTTTAAAATGTTACCTTTTTTAAAAAAATTAACATTTATGGCTCACGCCTGTAATCCCAGCACTGTGGGAGGCTGTGGCGGGCGGATCTCAAGGTCAGGAGATCGAGACCATCCTGGCTAACATGGTGAAACCCCGTCTCTACCAAAAATACAAAAAAATTAGCCGGCCCTGGTGGCGGGCGCCTATAGTCCCAGCTACTGGGGAGGCTGAGGCAGGAGAATGGCATGAACCTGGGAGGTGGAGCTTGCAGTGAGCCAAGATCACGCCACTGCACTCCAGCCTGGGCTACAGAGCGAGACTCTGTCTCAAAAAAAAAAAAAAAAAAAAAAATTAAAATTTAATTTTCTAAACAGTAGAGACAGGGTCTTGCTGTGTTGCTCAGGCTGGTCTCGAACTCCTGGACTCAAGCAATCCATGCATTCAGCCTTCTAAAGTGCTAGGATTACAGGCATGAGCCACTGTGCCTGGACAAAAATGCTACCTTTTTAAGCCTGCTTTCAAACATGCAGCCATTTACTGAAAAATATTTCAAAATTTATTTTATTTTCAGAATTTTTAAAAGTAAATTCAAATCTGACAAGGGCCACAGTATGACTTTGATGGGCCCTGAACACTTCTGCCTTCATGGACACTTTCCTCCATTAAAACAAATGAGCATGTGTATTATATAAATATATAAAACACACATAAATACACACACATACATAGATGTATACATACACGTGCTGTATATATGCATACACATGAACATAACAGTTATTTTTGTCTTCTGATTTTAAGTAAAATAAACATTTTCATGGACTCCTAGAACTATTGTGGGCCCTAGCCACCGTGCCTACTGTGCCTATTAGTGTAGTCGGCACTGGACACAGCTCGGAATAGCCAGGATAGCTGCCTTTGGAAAGGAGCACTGCGTTTTGATTCAGTGTAAGGACTGTGAAGTCAGACATTTCTATCAGGATATAGGGTGAGGGTGGAGTGGTGGGGAGGAGTCAGGATCGGGTGAGAGATTGCGATGGGGTAGGGGAAGGCCAACCCCCTGGACAGAGACAGCCAGCATGTTCTGAAACAAATACATGAAACAACATGACATTTCTGAGAAGGTTCAACAAGTGCAATAGCCTGGATCCTGAAAATGCAAGAAGAAACTTGCAGTGGAGCAGGCCTGTCAGAAGACCTTCCATGAGCTACCGATGGGTCAGGGCTGTATCACGTAAGTGACAGAAAGAGAGTGCATATAGTGAGATTCACACTATTTTGAGGGTGTCTGGGGCTGTCTAGCCCCAGATTGGTGGGAGATGAAAGTGGTGGTAGTGGAAAAATCAAAAGGCTATACAATAATCCAGAATTGGATGATTAGTCTGAAGTACGTGGAAGCCAGTGGGGGTGGATATGAAGGATTTTGAGACAGGGTCTGGCTCTGTCACCCAGGCTGGCATGCAGTGAGGCCATCTTGACTCACTGCAACTTTGACCTCCTGGGCTCAAGCAATCCTCCCACTCCAGCCTCCTGAGTAGCCGGGACCACAAGCATGTACCACCATGCCCAATTAATTTTTGTATTTTGTGTAGAGATGGGGTTTTCCCATGATACCCAGACTAGTCTCCAACTCCTGAGCTCAAGCAATCTGCCTGCCTTGGCCTCCCAAAGTGCTGGGATTACAGGCATGAGCCACCTCGCCCAGCGCATGAAGGATTTTGAGTGTAGAACTGACTGGACCTAATGACAGGTTTGGTGAGAGGAAGGGGAGTCGTGCGTTGTGGAAGAGGATGGAAAAGATGAAGAAGAAAGATCTAGTTTAGAACAGGGGAGTAGGGAGGGCTATTAAGTATCATTTCAAAGCATATCTATCCAAGTTTTATAACTGAATGAGAATCTCCAAGAAGCCCAATAAACTTGGTAGATTTCCAAATGATATATGTTAATGCCAAAGTTTCCAATTGTATTCATTGGCTTTGGACAGAAAGTTTGAGCCTCTGTTTTTAAATCTCTAACCCTAAATAATCACACAGTGTTTTTAGTGGATGAGGGTTGGAGGCAGTGGGGAAAGGAGTGCTGGAGAATGCTTCTTTGCTCCTCTGATTTCTGTGAAGAGATTTGATATTGTTTCCATCCTCATCCTCTCCAAATCTCATTTGAAATGTAATCACCAGTGTTGGAGGTGAGGACTTGGGGGGCAGACCCTTCATAAATGGCTTGCTGCCCTCCTGGCAGTAATGAGTGACTTCTCCTTCTGAGTTCAGGCAGATCTGGTTATTTTAGAGAGTGTGGCACATCCCCCCTCCCTCTGTCTTGTTCACAATCTTCCTGGACAGCCCGCAGAACTGTGAGTTGAAATAAAACTCTTTTCTTCATAAATTACCGAGCCTGAGGTATTTCTTTCCTTTGCTTTGCTTTTTTAATTTAATTTTATTTTTTTTTGAGACCGGGTCTCACTCTGTCACCCAGGCTGGAGTGCAGTGGTGTGACCAGAGCTCACTGCAGTCTTGACCTCCCAGGTTCAGGAGATCCTCCCACCTCAGCCTCCTGAGTAGCTGGGACTACAGGTAGGCACCACCACTCGCAGCTAATTTTTTGTAGAGACAGGGTTTCGCCACATTTCCCAGGCCGGTCTTGAGCTCTGGGCTCAAGTGATCCTCTAGCCTTGGCCTCCCAAAGTTCAGGGATTACAGGTGTGAGCCACCACACCTGGTCTAGATATTTCTTTATAGCAAGGCAAGAATGGACCAACACAGGAGTGTCCTCAAATCTCCTAGCCTCTTGTCCCACCCCTTGTTCACTCATTCTTCTGCAGAGATGAATAGGGACCCCCTCAGACTCCAAAACACAACATAATCTGTAATCAGATTCACTTGTAACATGGAAATATTTTCACTAGAATTTCCTCAGTTCCCATTTCTCGAGCCCTTTGAACTACCTACTCCATTATTTCATGTTCTTAAGCTTCTCAGATTTTCTACCTCCTTAGTAACTACATCCAACTTATTCCCACTTGGTCTTTAGTCCTTTTATTGTGATCTTTGCCTTTACTTTTCGTTGAAACTGCTCTTTTAAAATGGTGTCCTTTACGAGGCGAAGTCCTCTGAATCCTCATTTAAGCATTTATCCCTCTTGATTGGTTATAATTCTCACTTCCTTGCTGCCCAAAGCCTGTCTTCTGGGTTAGAGGGCCTTCCTCCCTCACACCTGCTTAGTGACATGTCCCCCTCCAGGCTTCCCCCTGGGTTTCTCTCCCCACGCTCTGAGTTCACTCACGTTGAAGGTCAGCCCTGGCGCTTGCCTTTTCCCGACTCCTTTTTCTGGGCTTGCTGCCTTCCCAGCTTCAACTGCTGTTTCACGTGTGTGTCTCCCACATACCCGTGCCCTCACTGGGAGCTTCATTTTGATGTCTGACTGGAACCAGAACTATAGAAACTGACAACTAAATTATTTTTCCATGCAAATCAGCACTTCTTGCCAGTATCTTCATTGCTGTCAAAGGCATGTAGTCCACCTTTCTCAGTTTGCCATTTTTAACAACTTTCTCTTCGTCACCTTTAAGAGCCAACCAATTACTAAAGAAGGTTAAGCATTTTTTAAGCATTAAAATATGATTTTCTTATGTTATCTTTTTTCCCTGTTGTGATAGCTATGGCAATGGTTTAGGTATTTATTACCTGTTTGGTGTATTACTTTCAGACTCCTAAGTTAATTGCATTACATCGTGAAACTTAACCTGATGTAGATATACTACTTTAGAAGGAAAATAACCTTGAAATCTGAACAATGCTGGAAAGCCAAGTAGCCTACATTCTTGTTTTATTCTATTTTTTAGAGACTGGGTCTCTGTCACCCAGGTTTGAGTGCAGTGGCACAATCATAGCTCACTGCAGCCTTGACTTCCTGGGCTCAAGTGATCCTCCCACCTCAGCCTCCTGAGTAGCTGGGATTGCAGGCATGTGCCACCAGTCCCAACTAACTTTTTTATTTAAAATAATTTTTTTTAAGAGATGCAGCCTCGCTATGTTGCTCAGGCTGGTCTCGAACTCTTGGCCTCAAGGAATCCTCCCACGTGAAGATTACAAGCACGAGGCACTGTGCTCCGCCATACACATTCTTATTTGTATCAAATGGAAATACTTCACAAATTTGCATGCCGTTTTTGATCAGGAGTCATGCCATCTTCTTTGTCCTGTTCCAATTATAGTGTTTGTGCTGTTGAGGCAGACTCTAACCTGATTTTTTAAATCTGATACCATCAACTGCCCTCTCTCTCAGGGGACTGCCTTGATTGGATTTGTGGAGAAGACAGAGCTTAAAAATCACTGTCCCTCCACCAAGGCTCTACCAAGTCCTGTTACTACTATATATCTTTTCAGCAACTCTTAAATTTTTCTAGCCCCAAAATATCCCACTAGGATTAAACTTGCCAGACACTTACATCTTTTGGAGTCTAAGAAACATGCTTGCTGAGACACAGAAAAAAGGTACCAGCCTTAAGCTATTAATACCAAGCAATAAGCACGTGTGCATCTAAGTACTACAGAAATTCTATATTTTATGTAATTTATATAAACTTATTGCTACTGTCAGAACAAGACAACCTCAGCAAGAGGTCAAGGAATTGCTCTAAGGCTGACAATCATTGGAGGGGTGAGGAGCAACTCCCCCCGTTCAGCTCAGGTTTTTCAGTTCCAGTGTATTTTTTCTGCGTTCCCTCTTTCCTCATACCAGCGTGAGATCATGATGAACACCATGAGAGGACTAGGAGGATATGTCATGGCGACTAAAATCACAGGGCTTGGGTTTCAGAGACAGACCTACCTTCAAATCCCAGCTCTGCCCCTTGATAAGTTGTAAGACTTGGAGCAAGTTACTTAAGCTCTATACAGTTCAGTTTACTCATCCTTAGTATAGGAATGGTAACGTTGTTATCATGAGTTAATGAAATAAGAAACAGAGTAGATGGCTTCCCACACAATGAAGGACTCATTAAACAACAATTATTCTGAATTAAGAGATACTGGCTGAGGCCAGGCGTGGTGGCTCACACCTGTAATCCCAGCACTTTGGGAGGCCGAGGCAGGCAGATCACTTGAGGTCAGGAGTTTGAGACTAGCCTGGCCAATGTGGTGAAATCCTGTCTCTACTAAAAATACAAAAATTAGCCAGGCGTGGTGGCCGGCACCTGTCCTCCCAGCTCCTCGGGAGGCTGAGGGTGGCTTCAGCCCAGCAGATGGAGGCTGCAGTGAGTCAACGTTGCACCACTGCACTCCAGCCTGGATGACAGAGTGAGACTATGTGTCCATTAAAAAAAAAAAAGATATTTATGATATGTGACTTTGACACATTCTAAAGAATACAAATGAAACTTTTAAAATTGCTGTATTTCTTACCAGTGAAATTTCTCTTATATCACTGTATCTTAAGTTAAATTACGCCATTAAATTGAGATGTTTACATAGTTACCTTATATTCTTTCTGAAATAAGATGAAACGTAAATACCTTAACAGAGAACTTGTTATAAGGTATGTTAGCCTCATGCTAAGTAAGAATTCAAATGTGAAAACAAGAAAATGGCAACTATGTGCAAGTGGTAAGTAGGACATCTTTGAATATTTTCCAGTTAGAGAAAACCACATTATATGTTCTTCACTGGTTTGTGGCTAATTCTTTTACCACACATACTGAGACCACAAGTCAAAATGGAAATGTATTTTCAAACTGACAGTAACCATAGTTACTAAGTAATTTAATTCTGCTTTTAAATTGTACCCCATATTAGCACCTAGACCACAAAGCACTGTTTTAATTGAAGATAATAATGACTAATTACACCTTAGGGTAATTTTTATATAGAACTTGTGATATTGTGACATAATAAGAAATATATATTTGGTCTCTGTCTGGTTCCCAGCACACAGCTCCTAAAACCCTTGGAATCTCCAAAGTGCTAATGAGATGACTGATGGCTGGGGGCTCCTGGATAGGCTCAGGGTAGGGGCTGGTTGCCAGGGGAACCAACAATGTGATGAGAAGATTGAAACTTTCAGTCTCCCCAACCCCCTCACCCTTTCACCCACCCCCATCTCCTGGGAAGAGAGAAGGGCTGAATGACCACCAATGGCCAATGATATGATAAATCGCGCTTATGTAATGAAGCCTCCATAAGAACCCAAAAGGACTGGGTTCAGGGAGCTTCCAGATATCTGCACACATGAGGGTGCCTGCAGGGTGGTGTGCCTGCATGCCTCGCCTCATGCATCTCTTCCATCTGGCTGTTCATCTGTAGCCTTTGTAATATCCTTTATAATAAATGGATAAATATAAGTAAAGTGTTTTCCTGAGTTCTATGAGACACTCTAGCAAGTTAATCAAACCTGAGGAGTGTACAGTGGAAACCCCAATTTTTAGCCAGTTGGTCAAAAGCACAGGTCATGACCTGGGGCTTGTGATTGGCATTTAAGATAGGGTTGAGTCTTGTGGGACTGAGCCTTTAGCCTGTGGGATCTGATGCTACCTCCAGGTAGATAGAGTCAGAATTGAATTAAATTAGAAGACATCTAGCTGATGTCTGCAGGAGAATTGATTGGTGTGTGAGGAAAATCTTCCCACATCTGGTGTCAGAAGTGCTGTTGAGAGTAGAAAGGAGAACAACACTTTGGTTTTTCCTCTATCTTTTACATAACTGTATATTACAAAGTTTTTGAATATCTTATTTCTATTTCTTTTTTTCATGGGCTAATACATGACAGATGATTTGTTGAAGGGAGTTAGTATAATTCATATTTTTCTGATGTTCCCTGAGCACCTAGATGTAGTTGTAATTTATAGATTTTCAATAAAAATTGCAGATTTATGTTGATAATGGTAAATAGTGTCTTTCATTCATTTAATCACTCATTCAATAAATATTTATTTAACACTGACTATATTCCAAGTATATTTTTAGATATTGGGGCTACAATGAACAAAACAGATAAAGTCCCAACTGTCGTGAAGTACACATTTTGGTGGAAACAAATAAATATAGAATCTGATCTATGTATGGTGAGAAATGTTCAGAAGAAAAATAAAGCGGAGTAAAAAGGTTAGGCAGTTCTGAGAGCAGGGGTAGGTTTTAAGGTTTTTGTTTTTTAGAGAGATGAGGGAAGTCTTATCTGAGAGGGTGACATTAGGGCAATAAAGAAACCCTGTGGCTCTCTGGAGGAAGAGCATTCTGGTAACATTCAAAGGCCCTGAGGCAGGACCTTGCTTGGCCTGTTCAAAGAGCAGCAAAGAGGTCAGTGAGGTTTTGCTAGGAAAGGGATTAAAGATGAAATCAGAGAGTTTTGGAAGAGGGGAAAGTTTAGAAGACTTGTAAGGTCACGTAGAGTCCTTGAGGGACTCTGGCTTTGATCTCTGAGTGCAATGGGAGGTTCATGAGCAGAAGGGTGACATGGCCTGACGTGCATGTGAAAAGGATTACTGTGAAAACTCATGAGTAAGGGATTCTGGAGGAAGCCAGTGGACCAGTTAGAAGTTCTTGTACTCCCAAGTGAGAGATGATGTGGCTTGGATTGCAGTGTAGGTGGTGAGGTCATTTTAAAAGATAGAGCCGAAGGTTTTGCTAATCAATTAGATGAAGGGCATAATAGAGAGGAATCCAGGAGGATCTACCTGATTTTGACCTGAATAATGCAAAGGATAGAGTTGCCATTTACTGAAATGGAAAACGCAAGTCTGGGGAGAGGAAACTGGGTGTTTGGTTTTGAAAATGTTAACTTCAAGATACCTTGAATGACAGGTTAGAAACATGGCAGCTGTATTTGGTGGAGATATTTAGACACAGATATACATTGAGGAATTTTAAACCACAAATTTGAAGCCTATCCTTTAGGTAATGACTGTAGATAGAGATAATAAAAGGTCCTAGGTGTGAAAGTTGCACATACCAGGATGAAATCACTTTTGTCAGACACAGACAAAATAGGGCAAGAAAGGCCTGAAGGAGAGGAGGCCCAGGCTTACATGTCTGAGATAAGAACTGTTTCCAAGGACTTTCTAAAAACCTTTCATTCATCCCCTGCTTTGATAAGGTTTATCACTAGACATTCGTTAGGACTGCAGTAATACAGATAAGATGTCGTTGGAAGACCGCTTACCCAGTAATACAGCTCCACTGATTAATTGACAATCACTCTGGCTTTGAGCCTCTGGAACTAATGAACTCTGCTCCTAAATAGCTCACATATATCCCTTTTGGTAATAAAAGCTTCCCTTTATCCTTTCCCTCACCAAATGCACTGCTGGCTTGCCATGTCATGCATTCTGTATTATAATCTTTATTTGTATTCTCAAGTAAACCCAGCATATTTGAAGATAATTTTCCCTAGTGTCTTTTTTTAGGCTGACAAAATATAGAGCTCTGGGTCACTATGAATTTATCTGAAATGAAGATGAATCAGCAAAAGAGACTGAGATAAAGCTTCCAGGAAGGTGGGAGGAGCAGCAAAAGGGAGTCCTGTCCTGGAAGCCAAAAGGAGGAAGTGAAGAGCTACATTAAATGCTCGGATAGTAAATGTTTCTGGTAAGTAAGATAAAGACTGAGAATAAACCATTCAATCTGGCAATGGGGAAATCATCAGTGACTTTGATAGGAGCTGTTTCAGTGGAGTGGTGAGGACATAAAACATGACTAAACTAGATAAAAGAGAAGAGAGAAAATAGAGACAGACAGTACAGACAACTCTTTTGATTTTTTTCATGAAAAGGAACAGAGAAATTGGGTGGTAGAGGTCACGAACAAAGGGAGGGTTATATTTTTCAAAAGGGCAAAGGCTACGGCATGCTTAAAAGCCAATGGGAATGATCCAGTAAAGACAGAGACAATGACAATGCAGAAGGAAGAGAGGAACGTTTTGGAGCAGTGTCCTCCAGTAGGCAGGCAGGGCAAGATCTAATACCCAAGTGGAGAGTTGACCTCAGGGCAATGGTAATTCATCCATAGCAATAACAGGAAAGATCAAGTATATGGGTACAGTTGTGAATGCATTAGTCAGTGAGGGAGGCTGTGGTATTTCTCATTGCTTCTGTTTTCTCAGGAAAGTAGGAAGCAGGTCTTCAATAGAGAGTGAAGAAGGGAAGATACTGGAGAGGAGAGATGACAGAAAAAGTAATGAAGTAATGACCTGGCTTAGCAAGACAGTGACTTGGCTAGTGAAATGTAGTAGGGTTACTGTGTGGCTCTCCGGGCCCAGTTGAGGTTAGTGGGCATGAATATAAAGCAGTATCAGTCAGCAAGGTTCTGTTTGTCTGCAGCCACAATTAGCTCTCTGGGCTCATAATCAATGAGGAAATGGATTCTAAAATATAAACTACATTTGAGTCCTAAAGGAATTACTGAAACCTAACATAGCCTTAAAAATAGTATTTAGAATCACACCTGAGAACTCTTTCTGGTTATTAAAAATATGCATGTAGAGAAGATGTGGCAGAAACAAGCAGGTCTTATGAACTGGCAGAGTAGGCCGCTGAATTTAAGGCTCTAAAACGATATTGCGTCTGAAAACATTTGCCTTATTCGTCTTCCATGGTGCCTGAAAATCCTGACACTGGTGTTATTCTAAACTGTTTATGAGCTTGTCATGCACAGAGATGGTGTCTTTTTTTTTAATATCTACAGTTTAACACAATTCCAGGAAACCATCAAATGCTAAATAAATATTTGCTAAGATGACTTGAATGGAACAGAATGCAGGGCTATCATTCACGCATTTTTATTCAACAAATATTTATGGAGTAGAATGCACTAAGCCAGACATTACCAGTGTTTCCAAGATAAATAAAAAATATATTTACATGAAATTGCTGAAGATAGTGGGACTACAGTAGGGAGATGGTTATCAGCACAGGTTTTTGTTTGTTTGTTTTTTGTTTTTTTTGTTTGTTTTGTTTTTTTTCCCCCATCATTACCCTTTGAAACAGCAAAATACAGGAGGTAAAAGAAGGTATGTGAACAGCCAGGAAGCTCTGTCTGGTGAGGCCACCACAAAGGAGCTGGGAAGAAAGAAAGCTCTTGAAGAAAAACAGACAAAATTCTACTTTACAACTTCACCCCAACATGGGGAGGCCTGTGATGGCACCTATGTTCCCATAGGGGAAACACTGCCTTTCTGCAACCGGAGAAATGAGTAGGTGGTCTCAGGTAAAAAGCTTCTCTCTACGTGTGATTTTACTGGAAAACTGAACCACATGAGTTAGAAGTGAAACCTTGCACATACTGATCTCTGCCTAGTTGCCAATGTGGAAAATACCCTAATAACCGAACGTTTAGAAGAGCCCTTTTAAACATAATACTACCTCGACCACAACATTCATTATAAGTCAGCTTTCTCCTTGAGGGAAAGATTATTTTCGGTAGTTAGAGAAATTGACTTGCTCTTTACTTTCTGTTTTTTTGAGACAAGGTCTGGCTGAGTCTCCCAGGCTGCAGTACAGTGGCTCACTGCAACCTCTGCCCCCTGGGTTCAAGCCACCCTCCCAAGTAGCCTGGACTCCAGGCACCCGCCAACACACCTGGCTAATTTTTGTATTTTTTGTAGAAATTTTTGTATTTTTTGTATTTTTCTCCATGTTGCCCAGGCTGGTCTTAAACTCCTGAGCTCAAGCAATCCACCTGCCTCAGCCTCCCAAAGTGCTGGGATCACATGCATGAGCCACTGCGCCCAGCCCTCTTCTCTAATTTTTTTCAACTCATTAGTTTGTTTGTAACTAATCGTTAGATAAATAGGTGTTTGTTTCCTTCTCTGACCTGTCTATAAGTTAGTCCTTTGACTTTACTAGAGGAGAACATTCATTTTTATGCTAACCTTTTATATATTTTATGTCCTCTTTAAAATGTAATAAAATCCCATTAATCTGGCCTCTATCAATTCAGAACTTGGTTAGGTTTATCCAAGTTTGGTTATAGTTTATTGTTGGATTTTAAGAAAGAAAATGGGAAAAATAATTTATAAAATATATATGACCTCATATTATTACTTAACTAGACAGTGAAAGGGAGATTCAGGAAATGTCTATTTCTGGTTATCAACTAGAATAATTACTCAACAAATATTTATTGAGCATTTACTATGTGTCAGGCCCCATTCTAGATTCAATCAATATAGCAATGAACAAATCAAACAAAAATCCTTGCCCACATTAAGCCTACATTCTAGTTTGAATGAATAAATGTACTATTGACATATAAAAAATAAGTCTTTCTTATTAGAGCACATGCAACATCTCTTTGTAGATTTTTCCAAAATTATTGTATCACTTAAAAATATATGAATAAAATTATCTATAATATCCTATAAATAATATTTTTTATGCCTTTACATTAATATTTCCCTCAATCAAATCAGTCAGGTTTCTCTTGGGCCATAATATTACAATATCCTTTGCTATAGTCTGAATATTTGTGTACCCTCAAAATTTACATGTTGAAACTTAAACCCCAATGTAATAGTATTAAGAGGTGGGGCCTTTAGAAACTGGTTAAGTCATGAGGGCTTTACCCTCATGAATCAATTTAGTGCCCCTATAAAAGAGGTTGAAGGGAGCTGCCTGGCCCCTTCTACTACATGAGAACATATAGAAGTCACCATCTATGAGGAACAGACCCTCAAAATCTGTTGACACTTGATCTGGGACTTCCTAGCCTCCAGAACTGTGAGCAATGAATTTCTGTTTTTTACAAATTACCCAGTCTAGGTACTTTGTTATAGTCGCCTGAAGGGACTAAGACACCATTTTGTGTTGTACTTAATTCTAAGCATTTCCTATATGCAAGTCACTTCCTATAATTTGCTTTTTTATAAGCTTTGTGGCATTAATTATCCTCATTTCACAGGAGGCTGAGGCTCAGCGAGGCCAAATAACTTTTCTAAGATAACACAGCTAGCAACTATGGCAGATACTGTTGGATGACGGTATCAAACTCCATTTACAACGCCCTTCTGCCAGATTCCCATCCAGACAGAGTAGGCATGTGACATTGTTGTGGCCAACTCAGTGTAGGTGGAAGTCCACAGGAGGAACTCCTTTGCTCTTTACCACTTTTCCTGCCTGGAACTTGGATAAGAAGCCTGGAGATACAGCATCTGAAGATTAAAGTCAACACACTGAAGATGGCAGAGTAGAAAGAGGAAAAGAGCCTAGATCCCTGGGGTATTACTGAATTATCATGCCATCTGTTACTACATATAATTGTGACCTGATATAAATAAGGCCATGTCTATTTAAGTGACTGCACTTGACTTTTTTTATTTTGTTTTTTTTTTTGTTTGTTTTTGTTTTTTTGAGATGGAGTCTCACTCTGTAGCCCAGGCTGGAGTGCAATGGCATGAACTCGGCTCACTGCAACCTTCACCTCCCAGGTTCAAACGATTCTCCTGCCTCGGCTTCCCGAGTAGCTGGGATTACATGCCTTGCTAATCTTTGTATTTTTAGTAGAGATGGGGTTTCACCATATTGGCCAGGCTGGTCTTGAACTCCGGACCTCAAGTGATCCATCTGCCTCAGCCTCCCAAAGTGCTGGGATTACAAGCGTGTGCCACCGTGCCTGGCCTGCACTTGAGTTTTCTGATATTTGTATCATAAAAGACACCTGACTGATAAGTTTCAGAATTGGAAATTAAATCTAAAACTCTAAAGCCCATGCTCTTCCCAATGAATATTTCTGAAAGCATTCTCTTTAGTAAACTCATTCTTAATACTTTCAGAGTGACTTTTTGAATACTGAGAACAATCTTAGTACTCATAACTACTACAAATATTCCTTACTTTATAAAGTGAATGTGTTCCTCAAAAGTCATGTGTAAATAAATTTAAACATACATAATTTTGAACGTGTTAAACGATTTTTAAGAGAAATATAAAATACATAGTCGTATAAAATATTCAGAAAATATTTTTATGATACTAAATAGGAAATTAGGTGGGGGTTAGCAAGTTTAAAATTGTATCCAACAAATACATTTTTTCAAATTGTGGTTCATCTGTCCGGCATTTGCAATGCAGTTTTACGATCAGGAACCTCAGAAGGCAGGTAAGTCAGGCTTGAAAGAATTAACTTGCACCCACTAGGATGGCAATAACCAAGATAAAAACAAAGGTTGGCAAGAAGGTGGAGATACTGGAACCCTTATACACTATTGGTGGGAATGTAAAATGGTGTGGCTGCTTTGGAAAACATTATGGCAGTTGAACAAAAGATTAAACATAGAGTTACCAAGAGACCCAGAAATTCTATTCCTAAATATATGCCCAAGAGAAATAAAAATAGGTCTACACAAAACTTGTACACAAATATTAATAGAAGCGTAATTCATAATAGCTGAGAAGTGTAAACAACCAAAAAGTTCATCAACCAAGGAATAAATAATAAAATGTGTTCCAAATAATGGAACATTATTAAAAAAAGAATAAAGGGCCAGGCGCGTTGGCTCACCCCTGTAATCCTAGCACTTTGGGAGGCCAAGGCAGGAGGGTTGCCCGAGCTCAGGAGTTCCATACCAGCCTGGGCAACATGATGAAACCCTGTCTCTACTAAAATACAAAAAAAGTTAGCTGGGCATGGTGGCATGCACCTGTAATCCCATCTACTCAGGAGGCTGAGACAGAAGAATCACTTGAACCCGGGAGGCAGAGGTTGTAGTGAGCCGAGATCCCACCATTGCACTCCAGCCTGGGCAACAGAGCAAGACTCCATCTCAAAAAAAAAAAAAAAAAAGGAATAAAGTATTGATACATGTTACATCATAGATAACCTTGAAGACATTATACTAAATGAAAGAAGCCAGTCACAAAAGAATACATATTATATCATTCCTTTTATATAAAGTGTCCAGTGTAGGCAAATCCACAGAGACAGAAAGCAAATAGTGGTTGCCATGGACTGGGAAGATTGAGGGGAGATAGGAAGTGACTGCTCATGAATGTGATTTTTTTTTGGCATGATGAAAATGTTCAATATTGATTGTAGTGATGGGTGGATGTGATTTTTTTTGGCATGATGAAAATGTTCAATATTGATTGTAGTGATGGGTGCTAAAACTCAAGGAATGATATACTTTAAATAAGGTGAATTGTATGGTAGATGAACTATACTTAATAAGGGGTTATATTAAAAACCAAAGAAAGAATGAATTAACCAAACAACCAGGATAAGCAGTTCAGGAGATCCTTCCAGGTTCTGGGAGATAGTGAAGATCCTCAAGACACTAGGCTCTCTCTGTCAATCTGGCAATGCCTGGTTTTTCTGTGTGCTTGAAGTGCAAAGTTTGCTGCCATACTGCCCTCACCTTCACATTCCTAAAGTTGACTTAGCAGTGAGACTCCAGTTGCCTTGCTCTCATGGCTTTTCTACTTTACCCTATAGGCAAGGGGTAGAGGTTTAGTCTCCAATGGTGTAGCCGGAGAGATCCCCGTTAGAATCCCTGCTCCTTTACTTCTCAGTCAAGTGACTTTGGAGACGTAATGTGAGCTCCCCAAACCATTTATAAAATGGTAACAATACCAATAGTTCCCTCACAAGGTTAAGTTGAGAATTGAAGATGTCATGCACATGAAGTACAGAGCACAGTACTTAGCATATTGCATCTCTTCAATCAATTCCACCCATCCCTGATATCAGAGTTTTCATCATCTCTTTGGTGCCAGAATATGCCTCTGTTTAACTCCCGTTCAGAATGAAAGGTGTACGCCTCTTGCCCATGGCATGCAGCTGGTAACTCTAGGCCTGGCAATGTGTTCATAAAATCTGTCTAGTTTCTACATGGACTTTCTTGACTGAAGAGGTGTTTCTTTTTAGGTTTCACTTAATCAAAATTATTCTGAGTATCCAACAAGTGGAGAGAGAGAGCAAGATTAGGTTATTCTCTTCCATAGAGACCAGGCTTGGTGGCTGGGAGAACTGCTTGAACCCAGGAGGCAGAGGTTGCAGTGAGCTGAGATTGCGCCACTGCACTCCAGCCTGGGCGACAGAGACCTTGGCTCAAAAACAAAAACAAAAACAAAAACAAAAACAAAAACCCTATAAATAAATAAAAAGTTTTTTTTTAAAAAAGAAGGTTATTCCCTTCCATAATGATGAGAACTGAATAGAATATCTTAAATATGCCCTGCAATCTGGTCCTCCACACACCTTCAGCAGAAAATAAGTTAAGAAGACAGTCAGGCAACCTATGTTCAAATTCCACCTCTCCTTCTCTGCGGCTGTGTGGTCCTGGATACATTACCTGATCTCACTAAGTCTCAGTTCCCTTGTCTATACAAATGGGAAAAATAATTGTATGCATCTGTCTTAGTCTCTTTGAGCTGCTATACAAATACCTTAGACTAGGCAATTTATAAACAACAGAAATTTATTGCTTACAGTTCTGGAGGCTTGGAAGTCCAAGATCAAGGCATCAGCAGATTCAGTGTCTGGTGAGGGCTCACTCTGCTTTATAGATAGCACCTTCTGGCTGTGTCCTCACAGCGTAGAAGGGCAAACAAGCTCTCTTTCAGGCCTCTTATGGAAGGGCAATAATTCCATCCATGAGGGCTTTACCCTCATGACCTAATCTCACTTCAAAGGCCCCAACTCTTGTTACTATTGCATTGGGGGTTTGTTTCAACATATGAATTTTAGGAGGATATAAGCATTTGTACGATCCCAGGGCTTCACCTGGTTGTATAGGGTATTAAATGAGGCAGCATTAATAAAGCTCTTGGCCCAGTGCTTGGCAAACAGTAAGGGTCCAATAAATGCTTTAAAAAATGGTTTGTGAAATTTTTAAGAATTACTGACAGAAAAAAAGCATACTTCAACAACACCACAGAAGGCATTTTATATTTTATTTTATTTATTTTATTTTATTTTATTTTATATTTATTTTATTTTTTGAGACGGAGTTTCCCTCTTGTTGCCCAGGCTGGAGTGCAATGGCACAATCTTGGCTCACTGCAAACTCCATCTCCCAAGTTCAAGCAATTCTCCTGTCTCGGCTTCCCCAGTAGCTGGGATTACAAGTGTGTGCCACCACATCTGGCTAATTTTTGCATTTTTAGTAGAGACAGGGTTTCACCATGTTGGCCAGGCTCGTTTCAAATTCCTAATCTCAGGTGATCCACCCGCCTCGGCCTCCCAAAGTGCTGGGATTACAGGTGGGAGCCACCGCGCCCAGCCGGCATCTAATTTTATTTTATTTATTATTATTTTTGAGATGGAGTCTCGCTCTTTCACCCAGGCTGGAGTGCAGTGGCATGATCTCAGCTCACTGCAACATCTGCCTCCTGGGTTCAAGCAATTCTCCCAGCTTCAGCCTCCTGAGTAGCTGGGATTACAGGCGCCCACCACCACGCCCAGCTAATTTTTGTATTTTTAGTAGAGATGGGGTTTCACCATGTTGGCCAGGCTGATCTCGAACTCCTGACCTTGGGTGATCCACCAGCCTCAGTCTCCCAAAGTGCTGGGATTACAGGCATGAGCCACTGTGCCTGGCCTGGAATTTTATTTTTTAATAAACTAAACAAAACAAGAAACACAGATAAGGTGAGCAACTTGTCCTAGTTTGCCCACAACTTTCCAGGTTTTAAAGCTGAAAATCCTTTGTCCTGAAAACCCCCTTCGTGTGAGGCAAACAGGAAAGTTGATCAGCTATATAGACACTAAATTTAAGATCTGAGTGTCATTATTAACAATAGCTTCCATGAATTTAGTGGTAACATGGCATAATTATACACACTGTAAAAGCCAAATTCCACATAATGAATTAGAACAAACCTGTGCATTAGGTTTTATTTTTAGGCCCATTTAAAGATTAAAAATAATAGCAATTCAGGGAAATTAAGTTGTTGAAACCCTAGAAGAAGAATAGAGCAGGGATTTAAGCAATAATTTATTATTTTATTCCATTTTTTGAGATGGAGTCTTGTTCTGTCGCTCAGGCTGGAGTGCAGTGGTGCAGTCTTGGCTCACTGCAACCTCTGCCTCCCAGGTTCAAGCAACTCTCCTGCCTCAGCCTCCTGAGCAGCTGGAATTACAGGTGCCCACCACAATGCCTGGCAAATTTTTGTATTTTTAGTAGAAACCAGGTTTCACCATGTTGGCCAGGCTGGTCTCAAATTCCTGACCTCAGGTTATTTGCCCACCTCGGCCTTCCAAAGTGTTGGGATTACAGGCATGAGCCACTGTGCCCATCCTAAGCAATGGTTTAAAACTGTGCTGAGCTGTACCACCATTAGGCCCCTGCTACCACTTGCCTACTAATGAATAAAAAGGACAGAAAGATCATAGAGCACTTTTCCTGCCAGAGCGAAAATATTAATGGCTTGAAAAGGGCTTTGGTAGTTTCACTGATCATAAGTAGGAAATAAGGGATAAATCAAGGCATATATTTAATGTTTGAGGCTGATTTCTTGGATCTCTGCTGGAGGCAGAGCTCTGGCTGAACCGGGGTGGAACTGCTTATATGAAGCCGTGAGGAAGGGACCTACCTCTTCACATGCACCACATATTTTGTGTCTATGTAGGTGAGCTTCCCAGCATTCCAGGTGCAAGTCATGTTGCCTGAATATTCATAAATGACACAGGTTACCTCATCAGGAACATCTGGTGGATCTGCAACAAAACATACCACTTAGGAGCTGCCGTAAGAAATATGAAGTTCTCTAGTCCCAAGCCAAGATGGCTGAATAGGAACAGCTCCAGTCTACAGCTCCCAGTGTGAGCGATGCAGAAGATGAATGATTTCTTCATTTCCAACTGAGGTACCGGGTTCATCTGACTGGGGATTGTCGGACAGTGGGTGCAGGACAGTGGGTGCAGTGCACCGAGCACGAACCGAAGCAGGGTGAGGCATTGCCTCACCTGGGAAGCACAAGGGATCAGGGAATTCCCTTTCCTAGCCAAGGAAAGGGGTGACAGATGGCACCTGGAAAATCGGGTCACTCCCACCCTAATACTGTGCTTTTCCAATGATCTTAGCAAACGGCACACCAGGAAATTATATTCCATGCCTGGCTCAGAGGGTCCTATGCCCACGGAGCCTCACTCATTGCTAGCACAGCAGTCTGAGATCAAACTGCAAGGCGGCAGTGAGGCTGGGGGAGGGGCGCCCGCCATTGCTGAGGGTTGAGTAGGTAAACAAAGCAGCCAGGAAGCTGGAACTGGGTGGAGGCCACTGCAGCTCAAGGGGGCCTGCCTGCCTCTGTAGACTTCAACTCTGGGGGCAGGGCATAGCCAAACAAAAGGCAGCAGAAACCTCTGCAGACTGAAATGTCCCTGTCTGACAGCTTTGAAGAGAGTAGTCATTCTCCCAGCACACAGCTTGAGATCTGAGAATGGACAGACTGCCTCCTCAAGTGGGTCCCTGACCCCTGAGTAGCCTAACTGGGAGGCACCCCCCACTAGGGGCAGACTGACATCTCACATGGCTGGGTACTCCTCTTAGACAAAACTTCCAGAGGAATGATCAGGCAGCAACATTTGCTGTTCACCAATATCCACTGTTCTGCAGCCTCTGCTGCTGATACCCAGGCAAACAGGGTCTGGAGTGGACCTCCAGCAAACTCCAACAGACCTGCAGCTGAGGGTCCTGACTGTTAAAAGGAAAACTAACAAACAGAAAGGACATCCACACCAAAACCCCATCTGTATGTCACCATCACCAAAGACCAAAGGTAGATAAAACCATAAAGATGGGGAAAAACAGAGCAGAAAAACTGAAAATTCTAAAAATTAGAGCCTCTCCTCCTCCAAAGGAACGCAGCTCCTCACCAGCAATGGAACAAAGCTGGACGGAGAATAACTTTGACGAGTTTAGAGAAGAAGTCTTCAGACAATCAAACTACTCTGAGCTAAGGGAGGAAGTTTGAACCCATGGCAAAGAAGTTAAAAACCTTGAAAAAAGATTAGATGAATGGCTAACTAGAATAACCAATGCAGAGAAGTCCTTAAAGGACCTGATGGAGCTGAAAACCATGACACGAGAACTACGTGATGAATGCACAAGCCTCAGTAGCTGATTCGATCAACTGGAAGAAAGGGTATAAGTGATGGAAGATCAAATGAACGAAATGAAGCGAGAAGAGAAGTTTAGAGAAAAAAGAATAAAAAGAAATGAACAAAGCCTCCAAGAAATATGGGACTATGTGAAAAGACCAAATCTACATCTGATTGGTATACCTGAAAGTGATGGGGAGAATGGAACCAAGTTGGAAAACACTCTGTAGGATATTATCCAGGAAAACTTCCCCAATCTAGCAAGGCAGGCCAACATTTAAATTCAGGAAATACAAAGAATGCCACAAAGATACTCCTTAAGAAGAGCAACTCCAAGACTCATAATTGTCAGATTCACCAAACTTGAAATGAAGGAAAAAATGTTAAGGGCAGCCAGAGAGAAAGGTCAGGTTACCCACAAAGGGAAGCCCATCAGACTAACAGTAGATCTCTTGGCAGAAACTCTACAAGCCAGAAGACAGTGGGGGTCAATATTCAACATTCTTAAACAAAAGAATTTTCAACCCAGAATTTCATATCCAGCCAAACTAAGCTTCAGAAGTGAAGGAGAAATAAAATCCTTTATAGACAAGCAAATGCTGAGAGATTTTGTCACCACCAGGCCTGCCCTACAAGAGCTCCTGAAGGAAGCACTAAACATGGAAAGGAACAACCGGTACCAGCCACTGCAAAAACATGCCAAATTGTAAAGACCATCGAGGCTAGGAAGAAACTGCATCAACTAATGAGCAAAATAACCAGCTAACATCATAACAACAGGATCAAATTCACACATAACAATATTAATCTTAAATGTAAATGGGCTAAATGCTCCAATTAAAAGACACAGACTGGCAAATTGGATAAAAAGTCAAGACCTATCAGTGTGCTGTATTCAGGAAACCCATCTCACGTGCAGAGACACACATAGGCTCAAAATAAAGGGATGGAGGAAGATCTACCAAGCAAATGGAAAACAAAAAAAGGCAGGGGTTGCAATCCTAGTCTCTGATAAAACAGACTTTAAACCAACAATGATCAAAAGAGACAAAGAAGGCCATTACATAATGGTAAAGGGATCAATTCACCAAGAAGAGCTGACTATCCTAAATATATATGCACCCAATACAGGAGCACCCAGATTCATACAGCAAGTCCTTAGAGACTTACAAAGTGACTTAGACTCCCACACAATAATAATGAGAGACTTTAACAGCCCACTGTCAACATTAAACAGATCAATGAGACAGAAAATTAACAAGGATATCCAGGAATTGAACTCAGCTCTGCACCAAGCAGACCTAATAGACATCTACAGAACTCTCCACCCCAAATCAACAGAATATACATTCTTCTCAGCACCACACCACACCTATTCCAAAATTGACCACATAGTTGGAAGTAAAGCACTCCTCAGCAAATGTAAAAGAACAGAAATTATAACATACTGTCTGTCAGACCACAGTGCAATCAAACTAGAACTCAGGATTAAGAAACTCACTCAAAACCACTCAACTACATGGAAAGTGAACAACCTGTTCCTGAATGACTACTGGTTACACAACAAAATGAAGGCCGAAATAAAGATGTTCTTTGAAACCAATGAGAACAAAGACACAACATACCAGAATCTCTGGGACACAGTCAAAGCAGTGTGTGGAGGGAAATTTATAGCATTGAATGCCCACAAGAGAAAGCAGGAAAGATCTAAAATTGACACCCTAACATCACAATTAAAAGAACTAGAGAAGCAAGAGCAAACACATTCAAAAGGTAGCAGAAGGCAAGAAATAACTAAGATCAGAGCAGAACTGAAGGAGATAGAGACACAAAAAACCCTTCAAAAAACCAATGAATCCAGGAGCTTGTTTTTTGAAAAGATTAACAAAATTGATAGACCACTAGCAAGACTAATAAAGAAGAAAAGGGAGAAGAATCAAATAGATGCAATAAAAAATGATAAAGGGGATATCACCACCAATCTCACAGAAATACAAACTACCATCAGAGAATACTATAAACACCTCTACGCAAATAAACCAGAAAATCTAGAAGAAATGGATAAATTCCTGGACACATACACCCTCCCAAGACTAAACCAGGAAGAAGCTGAATCTCTGAATAGACCAATAACAGGCTCTGAAATTGAGGCAATCATTAATAGCTTACCAACCAAAAAAAGTCCAGGACCAGATGGAGTCACAGCTGAATTATACTAGAGGTACAAGGAGGAGCTGGTACCATTCCTTCTGAAACTATTCTGATCAATAGAAAAAGAGGGAATCCTCCCTAACTCATTTTATGAGACCAGCATCATCCTGATACCAAAGCCTGGCAGAGACACAACAACAAAAAAAAGAATTTTAGACCAATATCCCTGATAAACATCGATGCAAAAATCCTCAATAAAATACTGGCAAACTGAATACAGCAGCACATCAAAAAGCTTATCCACCATGACCAACTGGGCTTCATCCCTGGGATGCAAGGCTGGTTCAACATACAAAAATCAATAAATGTAATCCAGCATATAAACAGAACCAAAGACAAAAACCACATGATTATCTCAATAGATGCAGAAAAGGCCTTTGACAAAATTCAACAATTCTTCATGCTAAAAACTCTCAATAAATTAGGTATTGATGGGATGTATCTCAAAATCATAAGAGCTATCTATGACAAACCCACAGCCAATATCATACTGAATGGGCAAAAACTGGAAGCAGTCCCTTTGAAAACTGGCACAAGAGAGGGATGCCCTCTCTCACCACTCCTATTCAACATAGTGTTGGAAGCTCTGGCCAGGGCAATCAGGCCGGTGAAGGAAATAAAGGATATTCAGTTAGGAAAAGAGGAAGTCAAATTGTCCCTGTTTGCAGATGACATGATTGTATATCTAGAAAACCCCATCGTCTCAGCCCAAAATCTCCTTAAGCTGATAAGCAACTTTAGCAAAATCTCAGGATACAAAATCAATGTGCAAAAATCACAAGCATTCTTATACACCAATCACAGACAGAGAGCCAAATCATGAGTGAACTCCCATTCACAATTGCTTCAAAGAGAATAAAATACCTAGGAATCCAATTTACAAGGGATGTGAAGGACCTCTTCAAGGAGAACTATAAACCACTGCTCAATGAAATAAAAGAGGACACAAACAAATGGAAGAACATTCCATGCTCATGGGTAGGAAGAATCAATATCGTGAAAATGGCCATACTGCCCAAGGTAATTTATAGATTCAATGCCATCCCCATCAAGCTACCAATGACTTTCTTCACAGAATTGGAAAAAACTACTTTAAAGTTCATATGGAACCAAAAAAGAGCCTGCATTGCCATGTCAATCCTAAGCAAAAAGAACAAAGCTGGAGGCATCACCCTACCTGACTTCAAACTATACTACAAGGCTACAGTAACCAAAACAGCATGGTACTGGTACCACAACAGAGATATAGATCAATGGAACAGAATAGAACCCTCAGAAATAATGCCGCATATCTACAACTATCTGATCTTTGACAAACCTGACAAAAACAAGAAATGGGGAAAGGATTCCCTATTTAATAAATGGTGCTGGGAAAACTGGCTAGCCATATGTAGAAAGCTGAAACTGGATCTCTTCCTTACACCTTATACAAAAATTAATTCAAGATGGATTAAAGACTTACATGTTAGACCTAAAACCATAAAAACCCTAGAAGAATACCTAGGCAATACCATTCAGGACATAGGCATGGGCAAGGACTTCATGTCTAAAACACCAAAAGCAATGGCAACAAAAGCCAAAATTGACAAATGGGATCTAATTAAACTAAAGAGCTTCTGCACAGCAAAAGAAACTACCATCAGAGTGAACAGGCAACCTACAGAGTGGGAGAAAATTTTTGCAACCTACTCATCTGACAAAGGGCTAATATCCAGAATCTACAAATAACTCAAACAAATTTATAAGAAAAAACCAAACAACCCCATCAGAAAGTGGGCAAAGGACATGAACAGACACTTCTCAAAAGAAGACATTTATGAAGCCAATAGACACATGCAAAAATGCTCATCATCACTAGCCATCAGTGAAATGCAAATCAAAACCACAGTGAGATACCATCTCAGACCAGTTAGAATGGCGATCATTAAAAAGTCAGGAAACAACAGGTGCTGGAAAGGATGTGGAGAAATAGGAACACTTTTACATTGTTGGTGGGACTGTAAACTAGTTCAACCATTGTGGAAGTCAGTGTGGCGATTCCTCAGGGATCTAGAACTAGAAATACCATTTGACCCAGCCATCCCATTACTGGGTATATACCCAAAGGACTATAAATCATGCTGCTATAAAGACACATGCACACGTATGTTTATTGCGGCACTACTCACAATAGCAAAGACTTGGAACCAACCCAAATGTCCAACAACGATAGACTGGATTAAGAAAACGTGGCACATATACGCCATGGAATACTATGCAGCCATAAAAAATGATGAATTCGTGTCCTTTGTAGGGACATGGATGAAGCTGGAAACCATCATTCTCAGCAAACTATCGCAAGGACAAAAAACCAAACACCACATGTTCTCACTCATAGGTGGGAATTGAACAATGAGAACACATGGACACAGGAAGGGGAACATCACACACCGGGGACTGTTATGGTGGGGGGGAGGAGGGATAGCATTAGGAGATACACCTAATGTTAAATGACGAGTTAATGGGTGCAGCACACCAACATGGCACATGTATACATATGTAACAAACCTGCACACTGTGCACATGTACCCTAAAACTTAAAGTCTAATTTAAATAAATAAATAAATAATAAAAAATAAAAAGCCACTGGCCAGAAAAGTTATGATGCAACTATAAACATTGATTGCTTACCTAATCATTAGCTTTACCTGATTAAACTTATCAACTTTTCACTGAAAAGGGAATTTATTTTAAATTAGTATGTCTCAACTTGTCTGAAAAGATAATAAATTTGTAATGGAAGAATAAAAAAAAAGAAATATGAAGTTCTCTATAGTCCGTTGAGAAACTGACAATTTTATTTGAGAAATCAGGCCAATCACCACTCAGCACCTCCCTGCTCCTCATTCCATCCCTAATACCTTACCTTGCAACCCACTTTACCATCAAATATCCATTCCTCTTCTTCTTATACTTGACTATATTACCCTAAATTCAGTCTCCCCCAGCTACTCCTGTATCTTTCTCTTTTTCTTAACAGCTAAACACTGTTAAAGAGCCTATTATTTTTCATTTTCCATATGCTTTTGAACCCAAAACAATCAGGATTCAGCCTCCACAATTCCATCAAAACCATTGTTGCTAAGGTCATTGATGACTTTCTCTTCAACAGACCCCGTCTCTGGTCATTTGTCATTGAGTTTGATCTCTGCAGCATTTGATATTTTGCTCACTCCCTCCTTGAAAGCTCTCTGTTTTAAAGCTGGGTGTGGTGGCTCACATCTATAGTCTCGGCTACTTGGGAGGCTGAGGCTGGAGGGATCCCTGGACCCTAGGAGTTTGAGGCTGCAGTGAGCTATGATCAAGACACTGCACTCCAGCCTGGGTAACACAGTGAGACCTTGTCTCAAAAACGAGACAAGAAAAGAAACCTCTTTGCTTCTGGCTCTTGCGAATGGGTTCTTCGTAGTTTTCTTCTACTACTCTGGCAGACTATCTTCTTCTCTTGCACATTTTCCACTACTCATTTTAAAAATTTGGTGTTCATACACGCAATAAAACATTATTCAGCCTTAAAAAGGAAGGAAATTTTAACACATGCTACAATGTGGATGAAACTTGAAGACATTATATTAAGCAAAGTAAGTTAGACCCTAAAGGAAAAATATTGCATGACCCCTTACACAAGGTATCTGGAATAGACAAACTCATAGAAAGTAGAATGGCAGTTGCTAGGGCTTGGAGGAGAAGGAAGTGGATATTTGTTTAAAGGATATAGACTTTCAGTTTGCAATAAGAGGGTTCTGGAGATAAATGGTGGTGATGGTTGTACAACAATGTAAATGTACTTAGTGCCACTGAACTGTATACTTAACCATGGTAAAAATGGTACATTTTATGTTATGTATTTTACCACCACCACAACAAGGTTTTTTAAAAGTTTGGTATTCACGCAACTCTATTTCAAGGCTCTTTTCCCCATCACTCCACTCAACTCATCCCACCCCCATTCCTGCCCAGCTCTTTCTCCAGGTGGCCATGTTATGGGGAATATTTTTATTTTTCATTGGCTAGCATCTTTCCCTCTTGAGAACTGACATCCCCTCCAGCCCCTCACTCCAATCTCACCCCCACCCCAACCCCAAGACCTGTCAATCAAGAGGCTCTCCACAGAAGTGTGCCTTTGAGGTAGGCTGACGAATAGGAGAATTCCCTTTGGGAATGAACATATGACTCAAGATGAACCAATCAGAATTCTCCAAGGCACTTTTTCTAAACCATTGTAAAAGAAGCACACTCTTTCCTCCTGAAACTGCTATCTCTGGGTAGCATGTGAGCTGTAAGTTGCTGGTGACCATCTTGCTGTCATTGTGAAACAGGCTTTTTCACAGTCTTTAGTCTACTTAAGAATGAAGCCAACACAGGGGAAAACAATACCTAGCAGACAGGAAAAGATGAGAGAGTTCTGATGACATTGCTTTTTGGGGGCCTCTAAAGCCTATGAAACCCCAACAACTATAGAATGACACCTAGAATTTTCAGTTATATCATTAAATAGTGAATAAGATTAAGATTTTTTCAAGTATAGAAATATTGAGTGTTTGTTAAATATTCACTTTTCAGGTGTGGCTCTCTTAGTTCATCCCTACGTGTGAAATACTGCTGGGACACTTGACTGCTCAGAGAATGACAAGACAAATGGAAGGATAGGGGCTCATAAAGAATGAAAATACAGACATTTATGCATCTGAAGTTACATCCAAAGATTTATCTTAAGTACATACATGCTTTCACTTCACCTGCAAATTGCTTACCAAAAATATTGCTTGTAAAATAATAAACAAATATATTAAAAATTTTATTCTCACTGCAAATCAAGGCAGTACTAGATGTCATTTAAACCTACGAAATTAGCAAGGATTTTGAAAAATGATAGTACACAGTGTTGGAGTGGACTCATGGAAATCCTCCAACACATTTCTGGTGGAAGTACAAATTGGTACAGCCTTTACGGAGAGCACTTTACATATCACAACCTGTAAAAGCAGGTGTAATATTTTGCAACTCAGCAATTATACATCTAAGAATGCATCCTTATTGAAATGTTCATAGATATATAAAATATTTGGCTTAAAGGATGTTCCCTTAAAGTATTGTTCATAACAATGAAAAAATTATAAACAAGCTCAATTTTCCAAAATAAGGTTAAATAAACTATAATACAGTCCTAAACACATCCAAAAGCAATGCTGTAGAAGACAGTTTAAGTACTTGGCCTTTGGAAGGAATTAAAAGTATATTTAGTGAAGTAATGATCATATGGCAAAGTGAAAAAAGCAGGTTGCAAAATGGTTCAATTAGTGGTTTCATTTAAGTGAGAGATTGAGAAAGAGAGGGTCTGAAATTTCAAAGACATATTCCAAATTATTAAAGAGGGATTATGGTTACTGGTAAAGTTATGGTTTTACGGGAATGATAGGTATTTCTTTTTTACTGGTCTACATTTTAAAAACTCTCTATATTGAATGCAATTTGATTCTATAATTAAAATCTCTTTTCATATATCGAAGGTCTAATATCCTTTTTAAAAAACCTATTTTCAAACAGTAAGAACACACTAAAAAGTACTTTTACAACATTTTGGTGACTTGTAGCATTGAGTTACAATGGAGAGAAACTGGGCTCCAAGTAGGGTAAAATAAATCTTTGTTTTAATTGAGCCTTAAATGAAGTAGGTGTGGAAACATAAATTTAAATCATTTTGGAGATTGAGTTGTGGTCCCTCATTGATTACAATGATTTGTGCTGAAGTTGTTTTTTCCTCTGGTTTCAGATAGAGAGTGTCATTGATTTGGCTATCAGATCGTTTGGGCTGTGTTACTCCACAGCATCTTACATGAAGTGAATTCTCGGGGTTACAAATGTCTGGTGGTTAGTTAACTTTGCAAAAGATCAAAAAGATGACTATACACACACATGCAAATAAGTGTTTGTTAATATGAAGCAATGTAAAGATGGGCCTGTGAGTATGGTTATGATAATAACATCAGGTTGTTGGTAGGCCTCATTGCCAGGTTATTCAATATCCAAGAACAAAACCTGGCTATACAACTAGATACTAGAGAATACCCTGAGGTATACAAAAGCGGGCTTATGTTTTTGCTCTTTCCTGCCAATCCCACCCCTCCTCTATTATTGGGACATTCAGGAATCACAGGCTAGTTTTCTTGTTAATTCAGAGTCTAGCCAAGGATCCATTTTTACTGAGAGCTTCTTGAAAACAGTCTGTGATTTCCTCTTCTTTGTACTTCTAGCATTTAACACTTTTTTGGTGCATAGTAACCACTCAATAAAGTTTATTCCATGAATTCATTGGCTTGATTAAGATAATAATTTATCTTTATTTAATCTTAATTTATCTTAATTTATCTTAATAATTTATCTTAATATTATGGGAAATTTATAAATTTCCCATAATATGTGTGCATTTAATCTTAGATAAGAATCTAAGAAGTGTTTAGGATTGTGGCTAAAAATGGAGATTGTGATAATATGGTTTATATTTCACAAATTATACATTAAAGCACAGCACTTTAAAATATATTTGGATAGCTTTTCAAGGAAAGCAATGACTCATTTATCTTGTCTTTTACAATTTGTCTCTAGTCTAAAAAAATACATATAATCATTTTGTTCAAAGTAGTGATGATAAGTTGACATAATAAATCTCACATGACAAATATCCTGTGATCAAAGTGGTCCAGTGAAAGCAATGTGATTTCTAGAATGCCACAAAACCCTCAAAAACCCTTTGTTGACCTACTTAAATAGGAAGTTTTGTTTGCTAAGAATGTAGAGCTCAAGAAGACATTCAGCTTGAATCCAGGGGTTTGTGTAAATTCTCACCTGGCAGTTACATTTTTACTCATAACCAGAGGCCTATGTAAGGAGTTACAATTCACAAACTCACAAGTTAAATAAATGGAAAGAGTGATGTTCTTTCTAAGCAGCCGTCAGCAGAGAATGTATTTCTATTAGGCTGTCCTGGAAGAGGAACAAAGTCCATTCTCTTACCTTCTACATTACCTGGTGTTGGGTTTGGGGACAGAGGCCCCCCAGCCAACACTTGGGAGGGCTTTTGGGAGTAATCAGTTATACAAACTGCAACACACGGAAGGTGGTGTTAAATAAAATGTATAGGAGACCATTGTTTTGGACTGAGCTCCTGCACTAGGCCCCCACATACCAAACCAAAATGAAGTCACTCCTGTTAAGTGGCATATAACCAAGCTGAAACTTTAAGGAAGCAGGTAAAACTCCCATGGACTAGTTTTTCCTGAAAACAGGAAATTCACAGCAACCACGTAGAAACAGCCCAGTCAACCTGAGCAGGGATGATAAGGAAACCGCCTCTGCTTTAACCATTACAAGGAAAATAACCTGAAGTAACAATGTTAACCAATCTGGTAGTTTTATAAAAATTTCTATTTCTTGTTCCTACCTTACAAAAACCAACTGTTCTGTTATAATAGTAGAACCAAAACTAAGTATATAATTACACAAGGCAGCCCATATCACTATAGTGACTTAAACACTTCCAGGACACTCAGAGCACATATCAGTTTTTAGAACGAGACGCTGCCGATTCATGAATCATACATAAAAACCTATCACATCTAAAAACTAAATTTTCTGAAATTTTGTTTTTTAACAGAGACAATGTTTATTTTGCTTCCTTTTTTCCCTCTGGCTTAAATTGACAACTAACCTTTTTCTGTAACTGTGAAAGTTGCTTATTTGCCCTCCAAAGAAATTGTATAGTCTCTCTACCCCACTCTCACCCCCAAAGGATAAATAGTAAAGTAAGCATTGAGGTTTGGTTACGTTTCCTGAGGATGTGGACAAGCTAAGGGGATTTCATACATCAGACAAGATGCCTGCCTGCGGTTTAATTTCCACAATTTAGGGCAAGTTTAGCAGCTTTAAGGCATCAGTTTAAGGTAGGTTTATTCTTTGACTCCAAAACCTATGACTTTCCTTCCTCAACTCACCTCTACAACTTTCTTTAGTTCCCTCTCTTGAAAAGCTGCAAGATCAGCTGCTCAGAGTTAAGTAGGACAACAGCCTCATTATAGAGCAAGGAAGCCTCTTACTTTCCAAGCAGCCACAATGGGGTCAGGTGGTAGTGGTGATACGGGTCTGCCCCCCAGCTAAGTTGTAAAGGTGAAGAAGAAGCAAGAACTGAGGCTTGATTCTCAAAAATATAGAGGACGGGAACATGGCAAAGACAGCAATTCCTTTATTTTTTACTGAAAATGGGTTCAAGTGCCATAGAGAATGAATATCTGAGTTAAAACAGTGCTGAACTTATTTACACCCTTCATAATAGTAGAACCAAAACTAGGTATATAATTGTACAAGCCAGCCCATATCACTACAGTGATTTAAACACCTCCAGGACACTCAGAGCACAAATTGAATTTAGCGTATATTTTTAAGATTAACTTGACTAAGCTTTTAAATAAATTAATAATTATTTCCTTCAAGGTGGGTTTTAAGAAAAAGAAAAAAATTAATAGTTACAATAACAAACACAGTGATTCTAAATTGGAATAGTGAGATTAGGAACAGAGGATTGTAGGAGACTCTCCCTATGTTTTATGAAAAGGATGCATTTTTAAGGATTTGGGTACTGTTGTACTTTAAACTTTATCATATGCTTCCAAATAAATTATTGAAATTAAGTGCATAACACAGCCTGTATAATTATCTCCTTTTACAGGTGAGGAATTGAGGCTTAAGCAACTTGCCCAAGGTCACAAACCTAGGAGTACAGTGGGAGCACAAAACTAGTTTTGCAACTCTCCCTAAACCTTGGCCTGAAAATTTCTCAGTGGGATCTGCTTCAAGGTTAATTATATTAGTTTAGAAAAATAAAACAAGAAGATTAAAAGAGCAACATTTTAAATCCAAGGGTGCTGGCCCTCACATATGCAGTGTTTGTTCAGGGTAGAGGTGAAAAATTGTTTTTTGAATGTATTGGCAACATTTTTAAATTTAGAGAGTACACATTAAAATTTTATATTTCTGTCTTCCTTTCAAGAGCCAAAATATGTAGGAATACTGGGCACCTGTGATTACTGGAGCTGGGCAGTGACTCCCCCCAGGAGACTACCTTTGTACTTTCTTCTCTGCATAGTTCCCATCAGCTTCTACAGTTCGTATAGTTCACCAACCTGGCCCTGGAGACATTTGAGTTTGCAGCTCCTGTTTGAAACTAATCTAAAAACTGAACTATATTATTTTGTCCCTATTTTTAGACTAGTGTGGTAATGACCAGTTAATTGTTAGACTAGCTTTTGTTTGCATTTCAAATGTGCCCCAACACTTACATCCAGAAGAAATGTCTTTTCCACATATCAGTGTCTCTTGAAAATGTTTGGGACATTCGGCAGTGCAGTGCATAGAAGCATGTGGTTCCAGAAAGTTTTTATACCAAAGCCGAGCTGTTGTTTTATTAATCCTTGTCATCTGAGATCTTTCTTTGATGCCATTTTTATAAAAATGAAGTTTCCTTGGTTGGCAGTTCTTAATTGCTGCTTGGCAATATATAGAGATATTCATACCCATCTTAAAAATTGTGGCTGGTTCTACCCAGATGTGGCCAGAGCAGTTTATATTTGTAATTCCTAGAAATAAATGGAAAAATAATAAATTACATGTAAAACATTAAATCAAGAGATTCAGAAGAATATGCTATTGCATTTTAAATTTATTATTTCTATTAATTAAATGATTCCATTGAAAACAGTTTTAGGACTAGATGTATCTTTTCATAAACTAGCCTATTACAGTGTGTTTCTGTTAGGCTTTTTTTTTTTTTTTTGAGACAGTCTCGCTCTGTCACCCAGACTGGAGTGCAGTGTCGCGATCTTGGCTCACTGCAACATCTGCCTTCCAGGATCAAGCAATTCTTCTGCCTTAGCCTCCTGAGTAGCTGGGATTACAGGTGAGCACCACCACGCCTGGCTAATATGGGGTTTCACCATGTTGGCCACGCTGATCTTGAACTCCTGACCTCAGGTGATCCACCCGCCTTGGCCTCCCAAAGTGCTGGGATTACCCAAAGTGTGAGCCACCTTGTCTGGCCTGTTATGCTTTGATTGATGTTCAGCACCATGACACAAGAGTAGAGTCAGCCTAGAAGCTTCTCTAAGTGTCTAAGGAGCAAATATAATTAGCTCTCCTACTTTAAAGTAGAGAACCGAGAGATTATAAAGCTACAGTATTTTTCAAAGGTAAGATTTGAAATAACACTGGGCACTGTAGAATCTGAACCCCATTCTCTAGCTACTCAACCAATCTTCTGTTCTTTTTTAGATAAAGCCTACATTTTCAGTAAAGTTTGAATATAATGAATAAAATCATACTCTTGCCAATGGCCCACATAGTTACTATGTGCCTGGCACAAAGTAACTATCAATAAGTGGTTTGTGAAATAGAATTGCATTCAAATGTTTGACAGGTTATTGTATAACAGTTACAATAGTTTGACTATAGAACTTGCCAACTCAAACTAATAAGCTCCTTTGTGGAAATATTCACATGTGAGTAAGAGGGCTGTCTAGAAGGGAAATTTGAGAAAGAAATCCTGCATTTGGAAGGAGATTGGGCCGTTTTTATTTCATTCTATGTAATTTTTATGCACACATTTTTTCCAGTCTAATAATATTTGTATTCTTCAGAGATTCTAACATAAAACCATGAAAATGATAATCATTCAATATTCCATTTGTTGATTGAAAGATAGCAATAGATACATAAAACACCATACCTCCATGACACCAGCTGAAGAGTATGTAAAGGGCTATTACTGCATCCCACTGAATAGTGACCTGATTCATGTCTGGAAGCAGAAAAAGACTGTTTCCCTCTGGAAAAAAAATATGAAAAATGTTTAACTTGTAGTATTTTAGTAAAATAATAAAAAGCATAACATTTTTCCCTAAGAATTCTGGTATTTGATGGGAACCTTTGATTAGGAAGGGAGGAAGAAGGAAGGAAGGAAGGAAGGAAACAGAGCAAAGAAATGTTACTGATATATTTAGGAGATATAACAAGAGATGGAGAAGTAAAGCAAACAAATGGAATTTTATACTCTTCAAAAGTCACTATGAATTAACTCAGGAGAGCATTTGATCCATTACAATTCCTCCTAATCTAGCCTTTCTCATCAGAAATCTCCTCCTCTGAGTTAACTTCTTTTTTTATTTTATGTTTTACATTTTTTTTAGAGACAAGGCTGGAGACAAGACAGAGCCCAGGCTGGAGTGCAGTGGCATGATCATAGCTCACTGTAACCTCAAACTCCTGGGCTCAAGCGGTGCTCCCAACTCAGCCTCCCAAAGTGCTAGGATTACAGGCATGAACCATGGTGCCTGGGCTGAGCTAACTTCTGGTGATGAATTCTTCTCCCTGCCAAAGTTACGTATTTATCACACTCCAGAAATACTAGTCTTTGATGAGCTAAACTTGGGAAGAGCCAAAAATTTCAGAACTCCCAGAGAAAATGGATTCGAAATGAAGAGAAGTGAAGTGAGATTAAGCAATATGTGCTCTCACCAGTTAGACTGTAAAAAGCCTTTCATCTGGGGAGGCGTGGTGGCTCATGCCTGTAATCCCAGCACTTTGGGAGGGAGAGGCCGGTGGATTGCTTGATCCCACAAGTTTGAGATCAGGCTGGGCAACATGGTGAAACCCCGTCCCTACTAAAAATACAAAAATTAGCCCAGCATGGTTCCATGTGACTGTCATCCCAGCCACCTGGGAGGTGAAGGTTGCAGTGAACCATGATCACACCACTGCACTCCAGCCTGGGCGACAGAGTGATACCTTGTCCCCCGCACCCCCCAAGAAAGAGGAAAAAGCCTTTCATCTGTAGAGAATGCGAAAAGAACACATTATAGAAATTCCTAATAATACCGTTGTTGGTTTACAACTAGAGGTACATTATTCAATTAATCAGTTACATGAATTAACTCATTTACTCAACAATCAACATTATTCAGTTATTTTATCTGTTTAATAAAGCCTGAGCTATTTCTATAAAACAACAAGAGAACGCGATGCATGGCTCATCGAATCGCATAAAATATCTAGTAACATTTAAAAAAACTGGGGTCCCCCGGCTAAGAAATATAGGGATCCCTTTCATAATTTGTTAGCAATAGTAATTCTTCTCTTCACAAGAAGCAACAGAAGCCCTAAAAATGTTCCTAGTTAGAAGTTAACTAATGGAAATATGCAATAATTATTATTTAAACTGATGTGATGCCATATAATATTATAGATTCCCTTTTCATCAGTAACCACTGCATGGAATATCATGAGAACTTGCAAGAGAAAACAACTTGGCCCATGTATTTCCAAAAGGAAATATAGCTGTCTTTAAGTATTTGGATGATTGCTGCCTATTTACCTTTCAACCTGTTTGAAGCACATAATTCCACTTCAGAGCCAGGCTGCCATCCTTGTTGGCTGTGTCATGTCTTCTTTCCTCACTGCCTGCCTGTCAGCGCTCACTTTAGATTTTCACCTCTGAGGTCAGTGGAAATGTCAGCAGAGCCCTGACCTACATTTCAGACTCTTGAAGAGGAACGCAAACTGTCCAATTCGAAATGACTGGCTCTCGTGTCACCATCTGGGAAAACCCAGATTACTGAAAGTGAACTGTTTTGTCAGTACTTTTTTTTTTTTTTTTTACAGCTTAATTTAAAATTGTCTCATCCAAGAGGCAGAACACTTATACATGTTTTCTTAAAAATGTCAGACATTTTGACACCAAAAATATGATGCTTAGTTTTAATTTACAACCAGCATTGTTATTAATTATACACTTGTTTCTTTTTTTAGTTTTCCAGTTTTGTTGAAATATAATTGATGAATAAAATTCTACAATTTGATGGTATATAACGTGATGATTTGATACACACATATTTTGTGAAATTATTATACAATCAAGTTAGTTAATACATCTCTCATCTTATTTACTCTTTATTGTGCAGATAGAACATTTAAGCAAATTTCAAGTATGCTGTATAATTCAGTATTGTCAACTAGGGTCACCATACTGCATATTAAATCTCCTGAACCCACTCATCTTATAACTGTAAGTTTATGCCCTTTGACCAACAGCTTCCTTTCCCTCCACCATCCTCTCATCTTGGTAACCACCATTTTGTCATCTGTTTTTATGGGTTCAACTATTTTAGATTCCACACATCAGTGAGATCACGCAGTATTTGTCTTTCTCTGTCTGACTTATTTCAGTTAGCATAATGCCCTCAAGTTGCACCTATGTTACTGCAATGGCAGAATTTCCTTCTTTTATGGCTGCATAATATTCTTGTATAGCCCACAGTTTCTTTACCAATTAATCCATTGGTAGGCACTTACGTTATTTCCATGTTTGGGCTATTTTGACTAATGCTTCATGAACGTGGGAAGGCAGATATCTCTCATGGTGCTGATTTCATTCTGTGGGGGGCTATACATCCAGAAGAGGGACTGCTGGATCCTAAGTTAGGTCTATTTTAATTTTTTAAATAAAATTGTTTCTATTTCACACTGTTTTCCATGATAACTGTACCAATTTACATTCCTAACAGCAATGTACAAGGCTGCCCTTTCTCTGTACCCTCACCAATACTTATATCTTGTCTTTTTATCATAGGCACCCCAAAAGGTGGGAAGTGATATCTAATTGTAGTTTTGTTTTTTGGTTTTGGTTGTTGTTTTTGTGTTTGTTTTGAGACAGAGTCTTGCTCTGTCACCCAGGCTGGAGTGCAGCGGCGTGATTACGGCTCACTGCAACCTCTGCCTCCTGGGCTCAGGTGATCCTCCCATTTCAGCTTCCTGAGTAGCTGGCACCACAGGCACATGCCATCACACCCAGCTAATTTTTTGTAGTTTTGGTAGAGATGGGTTCTCACCATGTTGCCCAAGCTAGTCTTGAACTCCTGAACTCAAGCAATCTGCCGGTCTTGGCATCCCAAAGTGCTGGGATTACAGGCATGAGCCACCACACCCAGCTCATTGTAGTTTTGATTTGTATTAATCTGATAATCAGTAATGTTGAGTACCTTTTCATATACTTATTGGCCATTTGTCCGTCTTCCTTGAAAAAAAAATCTATTCAGGTCCAGAATCGCCTGACAACACATTTCTTAGAAGGTATCCCAGTCATTAAGCAACACATGACTCCAACACTGTGTGGAGAATTGATTGAAGATGAAGAGCCCAGTTAGGAGGCTATGGAAAATCAAGAGCTGATTTTTGTTTTATTTTATTTTATTTTGAGACAGAGTTTTGCTCTGTTGCCCAGGCTGGAGTGCAATGGCGCAATCTCGGCTCACTGCAACCTCTGCCTCCTGGGTTCAAGCGATTCTCCTGCCTCAGCCTCCCAAGTAGCTGGGATCACACATGTGCCACTATGCCCCAGTAATTTTTTTGTATTTAGTAGAGACAGGGTTTCACCATGTTGGTCAGCCTAGTCTTGAACTCCTGACCTCAGGTGATCCTCCTGCCTCGGCCTCCCAAAGTGCTAGGATTACAGGTGTGAGATGCCACACCCGGTCTGGTTTTTTGTATTTGTTGTAGAGATTGGGTTTTGCCATGTTGGCCAGGCTAGTCTTGAATTCCTGACCTCAAGTGATCTGCCCATCTCAGCCTCCCAAAGTGCTGGGATTACAGGAGTGAGTCACCACACTCGGCCCAAGAGCTGATTTTTAAATCAGATTTTCTGGCCTTTATTGTTTTTGTTTTGCTATTGAGTCATTTGAGTTCCTTATGTATTTTGGATATTAACCTTTTATCAGATAAGTGATTTGCAAATATTTATTTCCCTTCTGTAGGTTGTCTTTTTATTTTATTGGTTGTTTTCTTTGCTGAGCTTTTTAGTTTGATATAGTCCCACTTATTTATTTTTGCTTTTGTTGCTTGTGTTTTCAGTGTCATATCTAAAAATATTTTTACCCGGACCAGTGTCAAAGAGGTTTTTCCCTATGTTTTATTCTAGGAGTGTATAAGACTGTTCTTGTGTTACCATATAGGAATAACTGAGACGTGGTAATTTATAAAGAAAAGAGGGTTAATTGGCTCATAGTTCTATAGCCAGTACAAGCATGGCACCAACGTCTGCTTGGCTTCTGGTGAGGCCTCAGTAAGTTTACAATTATGGCAGAAGGCAAAGCAGGAGCAGGTGCATCACATAGAGAGAGCAGGAGCCAGAGGAGCAGGAGGAAGTGCCACACACTTTTAAACAACCAGAGCTCACCTGAACTCTGAACGAGAACTCACTCTCATCATCAAGAGAATGGCACTAAGCCATTCAAGCAGGATCCGCCCACATGATCCAAACACCTCCCACTAGGCCTAACCTCCAGCACTGGGGATTACATTTCTTTTCTTTTTTCTTGTTTTGTTTTGTTTTCTTTCTTTCTCTCTTTTTTTTTTTTTTTTTTTAAGACAGGGTCTTGCTCTGTGGCCCAGGCTGGAGTGCAGCAGCATGATCTCGGGTCACTGCAACCTCTGCCTCCTGGGTTCAAGTGATCTTCCTGCCTCAGCCTCCCAAGTAGCTGGGACTACACACACCTGCCACCACACCTGGCTAATTTTTGTATTTTTCATAAAGACGGTGTTTCCTCATGTTGGCCAGGCTGGTCTCAAACTCCTGACCTCAAGTGATCTGCTCACTTTGGCCTCCCAAAGTGCTGGGATTACAGACATGAGTCACCACACCCAGCCACATACATCTTTTGACTCATCCAAAGGATGGTATCTGCAGCAGCTGCTCTTTTCTTCTCAGTGTCAAGCACCTCATGGCTCATTCAGCTTTGTTGGAGAAGAGAGATTGAATCATCCCCACTTCCTGTGAGGTGTGCATTAAAAGCCAATGTTGACTTAATTCCTAAGAGCTTCTTAGAGACTTTACAATGCCAGTAAGTGAAGGTAAATTCAAAACCTTCAACATACAACTGTAGCTCTTGAAGACTGTGTGCACACCTTTAAGGAGGTCAGTTTCCAGATTCTCAAATCCCATATGTGCTCTTTCCTAAATTTGATTTCCTTGAAAATGAGCCGGTGTTCACAGTAATCCTTCTCTAAATTCATAGTGAATAGTATCCCTCCATCTCAAATCTCATACAGTGCATTGCCTTGGGTGAAAATAGCTCCAGAATATCAAACAAATGGTTTTAGGGAGGGCTCCTTGGATAACTAATCAAGGCATTTTAAACATCCAAGACTTTAAGCCTTTTCCTGCCATATAGACATATGTGAAGCTTACTAAAATATTTCTATTTCAGCCCATGCTGGGATACTCAGAATTTTAGCCAATTCAGGGATATTTGAGTCCATTTTGGAACTCTGAATCTAGGACATCAGGAATATGGGAGACTTGTGGCTATCCTCTTGAACATAAATGGGATTTTTTTTTCTTTCTCTGTCTCCCAGGCTGGAGTGCAGTGGTGCGATCTCAGCTCACTGCAAACTCCGCCTCCCAGGTTCAAGCAATTCTCCTGCCTCAGCCTCCTGAGTAGCTGGGACTACAGGCATGTGCCGCCATGCCCAGCTACTTTTTTATATTTTTAGCAGAGACGGGTTTCACCGTGTTAGCCAGGATGGTCTCAATCTCCTGACTTTGTGATCCATCTGCCTTGGCCTCCCAAAGTGCTGGGATTACAGGAGTGAGCCACCGTGCCAGGCCATAAATGGGATTTTTGATGAACCATTGCTTTTTTTTAAACATTGGATAAAATTTATATGTAAAATTTTACTTGATTTCTTTCAGATTTGATTAACTTTATTCAATAAGATAGTAAAAGGCTATTTTATCAAATCATATCATGGCATATCTGTTTCTGTAACAGCCTAGTCTTAGTTTTTTCGTCTTTGAAATATTCAATCACTCTATTATATTTAAAAGAAAGTAAGTTTATTTAGAGCTTTAAAAATATTTTGGGCCTGGAGCGGTGGCTCACGCCTGTAATCCCAGCACTTTGGTTGGCCGAGGCAGGTGGATCACAAGGTCAGGAGATCGAGATCATCCTGGCCAACATGGTGAAACTCCATCTCTAAAATTAGCTGGGCATGGTGGCACATATCTGTAATCCCAGCTACTTAGGAGGCTGAGGCAGAAGAATCGCTCGAACCAGGGAGTCAGAGGTTGCAGTGAGCCGAGATTGTGCCACAGCACTCCAGCCTGGTGACAGAGTGAGACTGTCTCAAAAAAAAATATATATGTGTATATATATATATATACACACATATATATATGTGTATATATGTATTATATATGTGTATATATGTATATATGTGTATATATGTATATATGTGTGTGTGTATATATATATATAGTATTTTAATTCTAAAATATGCAAGGGAGTACATAGTCTGAAAATCTTCTTTTTACCTAATGCTAAATGACGAGTTAATGGGTGCAGCACACCAACATGGCACATGGACACATATGTAACAAACCTGCACATTGTGCACATGTACCCTAAAACTTAAAGTATAATAATAAAAAAATACATTATTTATGTTAAAATCATAAAAAAAGAAATATTTACAATCATTCGTTTTCTCCCATTCCTTTATAGACATAAATAAAGCAAAAAGAATTATAATGTCTTAAAGAAAAAAAGAAGACTCAAGGAAAACATTTGAAAGACCACTGCATTGAAGCTCAACTTTATAAGCCAAACAAAAACTATATGTAGAAAAAAATACAACAAACTATCAATAGTAGTTTTCTTTGGATTATGGAATAATGATTTTTTTCTTCCTTTTGCTTTTCTATAACTTCCTATTTTTTAGGAGGAGTATATGTGATAATTTGTAAATAATTTAAAAAATACTGAACACATTAAAGACAAGAAAAACTTCAAGGAAAGGAACATAAATAGAGGATTCTTCCTAGTCAATTCTAGAATATGAGACAGCTGCAGGGAATTACTGACTGGCCTACTGATGTACAGATTTCACTTAGGCAAATTCAACTATGAGTGGAAGGGGAGAGAAAGATTTTATCCCATTAACTTCCCCTTCCCGCTTGTTCTGTCTGCCTCAAAATCGACCTAGAGCCTCAGTGACTCTAAGTAAAAAAGGCCATATCAGAAATGCAATGATAATAGTTATTGTTAACAGTGACACATTATTATTATTTATTAGTATTATTGTTTGGATGGAAAATTGGTATCAATTGCTATAAACAATAGCTGATGATAAGGTATATAAGGTTTTATTGATTCACTCTTGCCAATCAATAAGAAAAAAATCTTATGCAGTCTTTCATAATGTCCTAAATACTTTTAGAGAATTTTTCAGATAAAGAATAGAGCTCTGCTAGCTGGGCATGGTGGCACACACCTGTAGTCTTAGCTGCTTCTCAGGAGGCTGAGGCAGGAGTATTGCTTGAACCCAAGAGATAAAGACTGCAGTGAGCTATGATCATGCCACTGCACTCCAGCCTAGGTAACAGAGCAAGACCTTGTCTCTTAAAATAAAGGGAACAAAAAAGAATAAAGTTCACATGATCAAGGTGCACACCCATCATTCTGTTTTGCAGACCTTCTCATTCACTTGGCCTTCACATATAATGTAAGTGTGCATTCTAATAGTGATTGTAAGTTGTCCAAATTAACAAAGATATCAATAAGATAGTCTGGTTTGCAAATCTATTCATGCAAACAATTCTGAAACATGAGGATTTTCTCCAGAAAGATTTGGGGTGCCATCTATTCAAATGAAAGAGTGAGGATCCATCTGCATGGAAGCCAATGGTCTTCAGTGGTTTTTACAATTCAATTGGCAATTTGAAAAGCACCATTTAAACACTTCTCTCCAAACTTCAAGTGCGTTCTCAGGTATTTTCTGTTTTTGTTTTTTGCTGGTGTATACAACAGTGACTAGACTGTGCTTTCAAGCAATCATTTTAATACTTCAGTACTCAACAATTGTCAGCTTCTCAAAGTCATATTTCAATTTAGTGCTGAAAATAATGCAGGACTGAGCTTGAAAATTCAGTTCATGAGAACGTACAAGGCTGGGCGCAGTGACTCATGCCTGTAATCCCAACATTTTTGGAGGTCAAGGTGGGTGGATTGCTTGAGTCCAGGAATTTGAGACCAGCCTGGGCAACATGGTGAAAACTCATCTGTATTTTTTAAAAATAAAAAGTAAATATTAAAAATTTAAAAACATACTAGTGAGTAGCATCATCCAAGTTATACATTCTTATGAACAGTTACGGAAGAAAGTTCAGTCCCTGAAGGTTTATGACAATCATGGGCAGGCCTGAGTCTTCTTCTGTAATTAATGTGTTGTATAGATTACTACAGCTGTTTTATTTTTCCTGATACACATTAAAATAAGCATATGGCTATTAAATAAGAATGTTTATGTAGCATCTATCACAGACACTATCATAGCATGCTGCAGCCTCAAACTCCTGGCCTCAAGGGATCCTCCAGCCTCAGCCTCCCAAGTAGGGACCACAAACATGCACCACTGCATGAGAATTATTCTTTATCATTTTGGTCCATCCATCTTTGTCCTGACTTATGTACTTGTATTAGTTTTTTCTCACACTGTTATAAAGAACTACCTGAGACTGGGTAATTTATGAAGAAAAGAGGTTTAATTGACTCACAGTTCTGCAGGCTTAACAGGAAGCATGACTAGGAGGCCTCAGGAAACTTACAATCATGATGGAAGATGAAGGGGAAGTAAACACCTTTTTCACATGGTGGCAGGAGAGAGAGCAAGCAGGGGAAAGTGCCACACACTTTTAAACAATTAGATCTTCTGAGAACTCACTCACTATCAGGAGAACACCAAGGGTAAAATCTGCCCCCATGATCCAATCATCTTCCACCAGGCCCCTCCTCCAATTTCACATGAGATTTAGGCTGGCACACAAATCCAAACCTTATCAATACTTATCTACTTTTGAGGTAGGAGATGGTACTTCACTCCAGAGGCAGGACTTGGACACCAGACCAAATCGAGGACTAGCTAAAACAGGTCCAAGGCAAAGTAGCTTTGCATAAGACATGCCCACCAGCATGCCATGTCAGTTTACCATTGCCATGGCAACACCTGGAAATTACCACCCCTTTTAATGGCAACAACCTGTGAGTTGCCACACTTTTCCTAAACATTTCTGCATAATCTGCCCCTTAATTTGCATATGATTTAAATTGGCATAAATATAAGTTCAAAACTACCTCTGGGCACATCGCCTATGGAGTAGCCCTACTCCACAAGGAGCAGTATCTCTGCTGCTGCTGTCCACTTCTACTTCAATACAAGTTTCTAGTGAACACCTCCAGCTCACCCTTGAATTCTTTCCTGGTTTAAACCAAGAACCCTCCTGGGCTAAGCCCCAGTTTGGGGGCTCACCTGTCCTACATTACTTTTACAACATTCATTCATTCAAAAATATATATATTTTTTGACATGAAATCTTCCTCTGTTGCCCAGGATGGAGTGCAGTGGCACAGTCTCAGCTCACTGCAAACTCAGCCTCCTGGGTTCAAGCTATTCTCCTGCCTCAGCCTCCTGAGTAGCTGGGATTACAGGCCCCTGCCATCATGCCCAGCTAATTTTTGTATTTTTAGTAGAGATGGGGCTTCACCATGTTGGCCAGGCTGGTCTCCAACTCCTGCCCTCAGGTGATCCACCAACCTTGGCCTCCCAAAGTGCTGGGATTACAGTCATGAGCCACCGTGCCCATCCTCAGAAAATATTTCTTGAGTGTGTACTATGTTCCAATAATTATTCTAGCACTGAGGATAAAGGGGTAAACAAAACAGACAAAAGTTTGGTCCCCATGGAGTTTTCATTCTAGTCTGAGAAGAGAGACAGAAAGTAAAACACAGTATTAGATGGTGATAAGCATTTGGAGAAAATTAAGTGGGAAAGGTAGACAGCAAGTTTAATATGCTCAGAGAAGATCACACTCTGAAATACAATATTTGAGCAAAGATCTAATAGAAGCGAGGAAGCAGGCCATGGAGTTAATTTGGACAAGAGCATTTCAGACAGACAGGAGATGGCAAAGAGTAAGAAAAAGAGTTCGAGGATCAGTAAGGAGGCCGGTGTGGGAAGAGCAAGAGGAGAACAGTAGCAGATGAAAAAAAGGAAATGAGGGTCAGAGACGTAACTGCAGTGAAGAGTAGTGGACAGCTGTGCAGGGAAGCTCCTTTGATGGTTGAGATGGGAAGCTGCTGAAGGGTATTTAGCCAAGAAGCGAAAACAATTTTATACTACAGATTCTGGCAAAAGTAACTATAAAGGTTGGGTAAAGTGGCCATTAACTGAGATGGGTAAAACTTTAAAAGGAATATATTTTGTAGAGAAATAGGGAAGGAAATGAAGAATTTGTTTTGGAACATGTTAAATTTGAAATACGGGGAGGGGCCAAGATGGCCAAATAAAAACAGCTCTGGTCTGCAGCTCCTAGCAAGACCAATGCAGAAGGTGAGTGATTTCTGCATTCCCAACTGAGGTACCCAATTCATCTCACTGGGACTGGTTATGCAGTGGGTGTGACCCATGGAGAGAGAGCAGAAGCAGGGTGGGGGCGTCGCTTCAACTGGGAAGTGCATGGAGCAGAGGGATGTCCCTCCTCCAGCCAAGTGAAGCGGTAAGGGACTGTACTACCTACCCAGAGTACTATACTTTTCCCATGGATTTTTTGCAATCCACAGATCAGGAGATTCCCTCCTGAGCCTACACCATCAAGGCCCTGGGTTTCAGGCACAAAACTTGGCGGCTGTTTGAGCAGGAACTGAGCTGCAGGAGTTTGTTCATACTCCAGCAGTGCATGGAATGCCAGTGAGATAGTGGAACCATCCACTCCCCTGGAAAGGGGGCTGAAGCCAGGGAGCCAAGCAGTCTCGCTCAGCAGGTCCCACTCCCGTGGAGTCCAGCAAGCTAAAAACCACTGGCTTTAAATTCTCACTGCCATTACAACAGTCTGGAGTCCGCCTTGGGATGATCATTTTGGTGCATGGAGGGGCAGCTGTCATTACTGTGGCTTTAGCAAGTGGTTTTCCCCTAACAGCCCTAAGGAGACTGGGAGGTTTGGACTAGACAGAATTCACCAAGGTGCAGCAAAGCGACCGTGGCCAGGCTGCTTCTCTAGATTCCTCCTCACTGGGCAGGGCATCTTTGCAGGAAATACAGCAGCTCCATTCAGGGGCTTGTAGACAGAACTCTCATCTTCTCGCTGGGACAGAACACCTGGCAGGAGGGGGCAGCTGCAGTTGCAGGTTCAGCGGACCTAATCTTTCCTGTCTGCTGGCTCTGAAGAGGGTGGCGGATCCTGGCAAAAGGGATTCTCCCAGCACAGAGCACCAGCTTTGCTAAAGGACAGACTGCCTCCTCAAGTGAATCCCTGACCCCTGTGCCTCCTGACTCAGAGAGAACTCCCAATGGGGGTCGACAGACACCTCACACAAGAGAGCTCTGGCTGGCATCAGGCCAGTGCCCCTCTGGGACAAAGCTTCCAGAGGAAGGAACAGGAAGCAATCTTTGCTGTTCTGCAGACTCCACTGGTGATACCTAGGAGAATAGAGTCTGGAGTAGACCTCCAGCAAACTGCAGCAGACCTGCAGAAGAGGGACCTGACTGTTAGAAGAAAAACTAACAAACAGAAAACAACAACAACAACATCAACAAAAAAGATGCCCCCACAAAAACCCCATCCAAAGTCATCAGCTTCAAAGATCAAAGGTAGATAAATCCACAAAGATGAGGAAAAACCTGTGCAAAAACACTGACTATTCCAAAAGCCAGAATGCCTCTTATCTTCCAAATGATCACAACACCTTTTCAGTAAGAGCGCAGAACTCAACAGAGCATGAGATAGACGAAATGACAGAAGTAGGCTTTAGAAGGTGGTTAATAACAAACTGCCGAGCTAAAGGAGCATGTTCTAACCCAATGCAAAGAAGCTAAGAACCTTGATAAAAGTTTACAGGAGCTGCTAACTAGGATAACCAGTTTAGAGAGGAACATAAATGATGTGATGGAGCTGAAAAACACAGCATGAGAACTTAATGAAGCATACACAAGTATCAATAGCTGAATCAATCAAGTGAAAGAAAGGATATTGGAGTTTGAAGACCACTTTGCTGAAATAAGACACGCAGACAAGATTAGAGAAAAAGGAATGAACAAACCCTCCAAAAAATATGGGACTATGTAAGAAGACAAAACCTATGATTGATTGGAGTACCTGAAAGAGACGGGGAGAATGGAACCAAGTTGGAAAACACATTTCAGGATGCTATCAAGGAGAACTTCCCCAACCTAACAAGACAGGCCAACATTCACATTCAGGAAATACAGAGAGCACCATTAAGATACTCCATGAGAAGATCAACCCCAAGACACATAATCATCAGATTCTCCAAGGTCAAAATGAAGGAAAAAATGTTAAGGGCAGCCAGAGAGAAAGGCCAGGTCACCTACAAAGGGAAGCCCGTAAGACTAACAGCAGATCTCTCAGCAGAAACTCTACAAGCCAGAAGAGAGTGGGGGCCAATATTCAACATTCTTAAAGAAAAGAATTTTCAGCCCAGAATTTCATATCCAGCCAAACTAAGCTTCATAAGTAAAGGGGAAATAAAATCATTTCCAGACAAGCAAATGCTAAGGAATTTCGTTAACACGAGGCCTGCCTTACAAAAGCTCCTGAAGGAAGCACTGAATATGGAAAGAAAAAAACCAGTACCAGCCACTGCAAAAACATACCAAAATATAAAGACCAATGACACTATAAAGAAACTGCATCAACTAACTTGCAAAATAACCAGTTATCATCATGATGATGGATCAAATTCATACATAACAATATTAACCTTAAATGTAAATGGGCTAAATGCCCCAATTAAAAGACACAGACTGGCAAATTGGATAGAGTCAAGACCCATCAGTGTGCTGTATTCAGGAGACCCATCTCACATACAAAGACACAGTGGCTCAAAATAAAGGGATGGAGGAATATTTACCAAGCAAATGGAAAGCAAAAAAAAAAAAAAAAAGCAGGGCTTGCCATCCTAGTTTCTAATAAAACAGACTTTAAACCAACAAAAATAAAAAACAGACAGAAAAGGGCATTACATAATGGTAAAGGGATCAATACAACAAGAAGAGCTAACTATCCTAAATATATATGCACCAAATATAGGAGCAACCAGATTCATAAGGCAAGTTCTTAGAGACTTACAGAGAGACTTAGACTCCCACACAATAATACTGGGAGACTTTAACACCCCACTGTCAATATTAGACAGATCAACGAGACAGAGAATTAACAAGGATATTCAGGACTTAAAGTCAGCTCCAGATCAAGTGGACCTAACAGATATCTAAAGAACTCTCCATCCCAAATCAACAGAATATACATTCTTCTCAGTGCCACATGACACTTATTCTAAAATAGACCACATAATTGGAAGTAAAACACTCCTCAGCAAGGCAAAAGAACTTAAATCATAACAAACAGTCTCTCAGACCACAGTGCAATCAAATTAGAACTCAGGATTAAGAAACTTACCATGCCTGTAACCCAGATTTGGAGGCTGAGGCGGGTGGATCATATCAGGAGATTGAGACCATCCTGACTAAACATGAAACCCTCTCACTAAAAAACAAAAAATTACTGGCATGGTGGTGGACCCTGTATCCCACCACTCAGGAGGCTGAGGCAGGAAAAGACTGAACTGGGAGGCGGACTGCACGAACAAAATTGCCCACTGCACTCACCTGGCAAAAATGAGACTCACTCAAAAAAAAAGGAAAGAAAAGAAACTCATTCAAAACCACACACTACATGGAAACTGAACAACCTGCTCCTGAATGACCCTTGGGTAAATAACAAAATTAAGGCAGAAGTTAAGAAGTTCTTTGAACCCAATGAGAACAGAGAGACAATGTACCAGAATCTCTGGGACACAGCTAAACCAGTGTTTAGAGGGAAATTTACAAGACTAAATGCCCACATCGCAAAGCCAGAAAGATCTCAAATCATCACCCTAACATCACAATTAAAAGAACTAGAGAAGCAAGAGCAAACAAATTCAAAAGCTAGCAGAAGACAAGAAATAACTAAGATCAGAGCAGAACTGAAGGAGATAAAGACACGAAAAACCCTTCAAAAAATCAATGAATCCAGGAGCTGGTTTTCTGAAAAATTAACAAAATAGACCACTAGCCAGAGTAATAAAGAAAAAAGAGAGAAGAGTCAAATAGACACAATAAAAATGATAAAGGGGATATCACCACTGACCCCACAGAAATATAAACTACCGTAAGAGAATACTATAAACACCTCTACGCATATAAACTAGAAAATCTAGAAGAAATGGATACATTCCTAGACACATACACCTCCCAAGACTAAACTAGGAAGAAGTCAAATCCCTGGATAGACCAACAAGATGTTCCGAAATTGAGGCAGTAACTAATAGGCTACCAACCAAAAAAAGCCCATGACCAGATGGATTCACAGCCAAATTCTATCAGAGGTACAAAGAGGAGCTGCTACCATTCCTTCTGAAACTGTTCCAGACAATTGAAAAGGAGGAACTCCTTTCCAACTTATTTGATGAGGCCAGCATCATCCTGATACCAAAACCTGGCAGAGACACAACAAAAAAAAGAAAACCTCAGGCCAATATCCCTAATGAACATCAATGCGAAAATCCTCAATTAAATACTGGCAAACCAAATCCAATAGCTCATCAAAAAGCTTATCCACCGCGATCAAATTGGCTTCATCCCTGGGATGCTAGGCTGGCTCAATATACACAAATCAATAAATGTAATCCATCACATAAACAGAACCAATGAAAAGAACCACATGATTATCTCAATAGATGCAGAAAAGGCCTTTGATAAAATTCAACATCCCTTCATGTTAAAAACTCTCAAAAAACTAGGCATTGATAGAATATCTCAAAATAATAAGAGCTATTTATGACAACCCATAGCCAATACCATACTGAATGAGTGAAAGCTGGAATCATTCCCTTGGAAACTGGCACAAGACAAGGATGCCCTCTCTCATCACTCCAATTCAACACAGTATTGGAAGTCCTGGCCAGGGAAATCAGGCAAGAGAAATAAATAAAAGCATTCAAATAGGAAGAGAGGAAGTCAAATTGTCTGTTTGCAAATGACATGTTTGTATATTTAGAAAACCCCGTCGTCTCTGCCCAAAACTCCTTAAGCTGATAACCATTTCAGCAGTCTCTGAATACAAAATCAATCAAAATTACAAGCATTCCTTTACACCAACAATAGACAAGCAGAGAGCAAAATCACAAATGAAGTCCCATTCACAATTGCTGCAAAGGTAATAAAATACCTAGGAATACAGCTTACAAGGGACATGAAGGACCTCTTCAAGGAGAACTGCAAACCACTGCTCAAGGAAATCAGAGAGGACACAAACAAATGGAAAAACATTCCATCCTCATGGATAGGAAGAATCAATATCGTGAAAATAACCATAGTGCCCAAAGTAATTTATAGATTCAAGGCTATTCCCATCAAACTACCATTTACATTCTTTGCAGAATTAGAAAAAACTACTTTAAATTTCGTATGGAACCAAAAAGAGCCCATATAGCCAAGACAATCCTAAGCAAAAAGAACAAAGCTGGAGGCATCACACTACCTGACTTCAAACTATACTACAAGGCTACAGTAACCAAAACAGCATGCTACTGCTACAAAAACAGACATATAGACCAATGGAACAGAACAGATACCTCAGAAACAACACCACACATCTACAACCATCTGATCTTCGACAAACATGACAAAAATAAGCAATGGGGAAAGGATTCCCTATTTAATAAATGATGCTGGAGAAACTGGCTAGCCATATGCAGAAAATTGAAACTGGACCCCTTCGTTACACCTTATTAAAAAATTAACTCAAGATGGATTAAAGACTTAAAATATAAAACCTGAAACCATAAAAACCCTAGAAGAAAACCTAGGCAATACCATTCAGGACATAGGCATGGGCAAAGACTTCATGATGAAAACACCCAAAACAATTGCAACAAAAGTCAAAATTGACAAATGCATCTAATTAAACTAAAGATCTTCTGCACAGCAAAAGAAACTAGCATCAGAGTGAACAGGCAACCTACAGAATGGGAGAAAATTTTTGCAAGCTACCCATCTGACAAAGGTCTAATATCCAGAATCTACAAGGAACTTAAACAAATTTACTAGAAAAAACCAACTCCCTCAAAAAGCGGTCAAAGCATATGAACAGACGTTTTTCAAAAGAAGACATTTATGCAGCCAACAAACATGAAAAAAAGCACATCACCACTGATCTGTAGAGAAATGCAAATCAAAACCACAATGAGTTATCATCTCACACCAGTCAGAATGGTGATCATTAAAAAGTCAAGAAACAATAGATGCTGGTGAGGCTGTGGAGAAATAGGAATGCTTTCACACTGTTGGTGAGAATGTCAATTAGTTCAACCATTGTGGAAGACAGTGTGGTGATTCCTCAAGGATCTAGAACCAGAAATACCATTTGACCCAGCATCTCATTACTAGGTAGATACCCAAAAGAATATAAGTAATTCTACTATAAAGATACATGCACATACTATGTTTATTGCAGCACTATTTATAATAGCAAAACATGGAACCAACCCAAGGGCCCATCAATGATAGACTGGATAAAGAAAATGTGGTACATATACACCATGGAATACTTTGTGGCTTTAAATTCCATCTATATGCAGATGACATGCAAATTTCTATATCCAGCTTGGTCTCTTCTCTGAATTCCAGGTTTATGTGACCCAACAGATTCAACATCTCTATCTGGATAACAGGCATTTCAAACTTTTTTTTTTTTTACTTTAAATTCCAGAATACATGTGCAGAACATGCAGCCATAAAAGAAAATGAGATCATGTCCTTTGCAGGGACATGGATGGAGCTGGAAGCCATCATTTTCAGCTAACTAACACAAGAACAGAAAACCAAACACCGCATGTTCTCACTCATAAGTGGGAGTTGAACAATGAGAACACATGGACACAGGGAGGGGAACAATATACACCAGGGCCTGTCAGAAGGTGGGGAGCAAGGGGAGGGAGAGCATTAGGACAAATACCTAATGCACGCGGGGCTTAAAGTCTAGATGACGGGTTGATAGTTGCAGCAAACCACCATGGCAAATGTATACCTATGTAATGAACCTGCCAGTCCTGCACATCTATCCTGGAACTTAAAGTAAAAAAAAAAAAAAAAAGTTCAAAATGCCTGTTATCCAGATAAGATGTTGAATTGGTTGGGTCATATGAACCTGGAATTCAGAGGAGAGACCAAGCTGGATATATAAATTTGAGTGTCATCTGCATATAGATGGAATTTAAAGCCACAAGCATGAACGGGATTACCAAGAAATTAGATATCTACTATAGATAGAAAAGGAAAGAAGTTCTAGGATTGAGCCCAGAAAATTCCTATGTAAAGATATCAGGAAAAATAAACCTAGGCATTTCTTTTTCTTTTTAGCTGAGCAACTCAGAACCAAAGCAATTTTTCGACTAACTCTCCTTAAGAGGGTTACCAGAAAATTTTTGTATTTATGACTGGAAAAGTAGTTAACTGTATATACCATGAAACTATGGAATCTTGAGACAGAAATAGACCTTAACCTAAAGGATGATAAAATTCAACTTGTTGGTTCTTCAACAGCAAATACCTTGAACTTTAAAAAACTAGCTTACTGGGTCATTCATCCAATTTCAACTTACGGATTTAATTTTAGTCAAATTATGGGAAATGATTGAAAAATGAACCTCCAGTATAAAGTAGGTAGCTTACAGTACATATGGACATGTTCAGACAAAGGAGGAGGATCTAGTTCTAATTCAGGGATTTGGGCAGGGGGACCACTTTAATTTCACAAGTATTTATTGAGTGTCTATAACATGTAAAACACTTGATACAGTACTTCGGGAAATACAAACGTGAATAAGACCCTGTCCTGTTCTTCAGAAAGATTACAACAGAAAAAAGGGGGAATAAGAGAAGCAAAATGCGATTAAGAGCCATGGAGAAGCAGAGACAGGTCACGGAGTTTCAAGCTGAAGTGTGGAATAACTGCAGCTAGGAACTCTAAAAAGCCCCTAGGTGTCACTCTCCACCTCCCGACTTGCCTACTTTCTCACTGCAAATCTGCTTTCCCCACGGGGTGGCCAACAAGGCTAACAACTCTTAGGTCTCACCCTTCAGACTTTCTGGACAAGAAAGAGTGCCCAGTGATCCCCCTCCAAGTACAAAACGCTAAGAAGAGCTCCCAGGGGTCCATTCAGCCTCTGGACTAACTGATGACAGGAAAGAGGATCTGATCGTGCAAGAAGAACCTGGTAAATTGTGTGGGAACCCTATGATTGGGAGGGAGTGGGCCGGGGTGGGAGGTATATCAGTTAGGTTATTATCACTACAATGTTCTATAACAAAGTGCCCCAACTAGTGGTTTAACACCACTATCATTCATTTTCATGGATCTGACGGTTGGCTAGGGCAGCCCTGCCAGGCAGTGATGACTAGAGTGGCTGTACTCCATTCTAGTGGAATAGTGGGTCTTAGGAACCCAGATCTCACTCCTCCTGGGCCCATAAGCTAGACAGGGAACACGAGAGCCTCTGAAGTTTAGGCTCAGATCCGTCCTAACACGACTGCTACTGCCTGACCAAGCCATCGGTCAAAGAAAGTCACAAGACTGGACACTAAGTCAAGGGGAAAGAAATACCTTCTGCCCACAGTGAAGCTATTGTCAGAGTGGGGGACAGGGAAGCAGGAAGGGTGGCACCAATCTTTTAATCTACCAAAAGGGGTAATGTGAGAAATAATTCTCAGAAGAGAGTGAGAGACAAGACTAGCTGGGTTTCCTAGGCCAACTAAGAATTCCTAAGCCTAGCTGGGGAAGTTGACCACACCCACCTTTAAACACGAGGCTTGTAACTCAGCTCACACCCGACCCATCAGGTAGTAAAGAGGGCTCACTAAAATACCAATTAGGCTAAAGCAGGAGGTAAAGAAATAGTCAAATCATCTATCACCTGAGAGCACGGGGGAGGGACAGTGATTGGGATATAAACCCAGGCATTCGAGCGGGCAGGGGAAACCCCCTTTGGGTCTCCTCCCGTTGTATGGGAGCTCTGTTTTCACTCTATTAAATCTTGCAACTGCACACTCTTCTGGTCCATGTTTGTTCCGGCTGGAGCTGAGCTTTCGCTCACCGTCCACCACTGCTGATCGCCGTTGTCGCAGACCCACCACTGACTTCCACCCCTCTGGATCTGGCAGGGTGTCCACTGCATTTCTGACCCAGCGAGGCGCCCATCGCGCTGTGGATTGGGCTAGAGGCTCACCATTGTTCCTGCATGGCTAAGTGCCCAGGTTCATCCCAATCGAGCTGAACACTAGTGGCTGGGTTCCACGGTTCTCTTCCATGACCCACGGCTTCTAATAGAGCTATAACACTCATCACATGGCTCAAGGTTCCATTCCTTAGAATCCATGAGGCCAAGAACCCCAGGTCAGAGAACAAAAGGCTTGCTGCCATCTTGGGAGTGGCCTACCCCATCTTGGGAGCTCTAAGAACAAAGACCCGCCAGTAACAACAGGATGGGTAAACAAAGCAATAGGTATCCAATGTAGTATATTACATTGGATACAAACACAGTAAAATGAAGTAGCTAGTAGATTTTATCAGTTCCAAAATGCTAGAGAGCAGTACGAAGAGAACTAGTTAGCCCCTACAATTTTTTTTTTTTTTTTTTGACAGAGTCTGCTCTGTCGCCCAGGCTGGAGTGCAGTGGCATGCATGATCTTGGCTCACTGCAACCTCTGCTTCCCAAATTTAAGCTATTATCCTGCCTCAACCTCCTGAGTAGCTGGGATTACAGGTGCCCACCAACATGCCTGGCTAATTTTTGTAGTTTTTAATAGAGACAGGCTTTCACCATGTTGGCCAGGCTAGTCTCGAACTCCCGACCTCAGGTGATACACCTGCCTCGGCCTCCCAAAGTGCTGAGATTACAGGTGTGAGCCACCACGTCCAGCCAGAAAAAGTATTTCTATCCTTCTATTGTGCTTATATTTGCAATAGTCCAAAATTTTTTTAATTGTAACTAACAGAAATTCAACTCAAACTCACTATGTGAAAAAATGGGAATTAATGGAAGAAGAATGGGGCCTGTTATGGAATTGGTGGAATTTCTGTGGGGAGCAGGTAACTTCAGGTATGTCAGGGAGAGAAACTTCAGACTTGACAGAACCAGCACTCACTCTTGCTTGCAACATCCGCCTCTCATCTGCTTAAGTCTTCTGGGCCTCATTGTCTCCTCTAGGTGTTTGCCCAATGGAAGCCCAGGATTAAAAACTTCTCACCCGAGAAAGAGTCCCTTCCTGGAAAAAAAAAAAAATCTCAGAGAAGGACTCTGAATGTTCTGTCTTGGGGCCTGTACTCACCCTTTAGAACAATACCTTTCCCTAGAGAACTGAAGTTCTATGATTGACCAGAATGAGATCTTGTGCCCATCCCTATGGACTGGGGTAGAGTGATGTACTATAACCAACAGTCCAACCACAACTACTTAGAAAGGAGGAAGAGCAATTTCTCCAAGAAGAAGGGTACAGCTGTTAGCAGATAATGGTGAAGATAGGGGAGGAATTCTGCACTGATAAATGTCTCTACTCTTAGATTTACTTGTCTGGACATGTTGAACATCTTGGTTTCGGTCTTCTCTGGGCATGTCTAAAGATCTGGTAGGGTTCATATTCTTGGATCTGATTACATGAAATACCTTGGAGTTTCCTTGCAAAGACTTGAATCCAAGGGAAGAGAATGCCATGGAACAGAAGCATGCCTTAAAGATAATGGGCCAGGATAAAAGGAGTAAGGATTATGGGTGTAGCACTATTTCTGTCTATCTGTCTGTCTATCACTCATATTATTTATTGGACCAGTCCCCATGAATTCAAGCCTGAGTCCTAGAGTGAAGGAGGTTCAATAAAAATATGGGTAAATATTAAAGGCTGTTTCACAGTGATCTCTGTGAGACTCTAAAGGGCAACAGATCAGCAGTATTCACAACAACAGTTTCTGTGGTAACCTGAGACCACACCCCAGTGTAGAGATCTGCACCCTCAACATCAGGTACCAGCGGCATTAGCATAGACATCGACAGGCACTGTGGCGGTGGCAAAGACTTTGCAAGTCCACAAAATTATCACTTTTGACATTGCATGCACATGAGACATGATCACATGAAGCCACAGTAGGAGAGGAATTGACTGGGCTCAGCTGAGAATCTCTTTTGGCCTACATGATGTTGACTGGGGCTGCAGTCATCTGTTACTCAAATGGTCTGGAATATTCAAGATGGCTCATTCAAAGGCCTAGCAGTTCATGCTGACTGGCGCCTGGGAAATCAGCTGGGCTGTTGACCCTCAGTTTTTCTCCACATGGCTTCTCTGTGCCTTGGGCTACTCACATCATATTGGTTGGTTTCCAAAAACAAATATCCCAAAAGGAGAGAAATTGGAAGCTGCAGATATCTGAAGCCCAACCTTAGAAACTACAAAATATCACTTCTGCCACATTCTATTGATTGAAACCAACCACAGAGCTAGCCCAGATTCAATGTGGGAATGGTTTCTACAAGAATATGTGATACCGGGAGGCATGATTCATTAGGGGCCATTTTGTAAATGAGCCACCACAGCCAGAAAATGCAGTTTTGTGACTATTTTAATGATCCCATTTTCCCTGTAGACTATCTAGGGAACATATTATTGTTAAAATGTTATTCACTCAGTTATGTATTCATTAATTCATTCAACAAATATTTAGTTATCTAATGTAGCCAAACACTGCACAATAGTGAAGATGTTAAAGTGAATATGACAGGGTCACTGAAATGAACATAGACATGGGAACAAACAGCAACAATGCAATGGTATGAGGACCAGAAAAGAGGTGGGAAGGGGGCACAGGAGTACAGAAAACAGGCTTCTTTTGATAATTAAGTTAGCTAATTTACACAAAATACTTAGTGTTAAGTTCATACTTAGTGTTAAGTATTCATCCTACGATATTAGGATATGGTAGACATTCAATATTTTATGTACATATTTGAGACAGGGTTTTGCTCTTGTTGCCCAGGCTGGAGTGCAGTGGTGCAATTTGGGCTCACTGCAACCTCCGTCTCCTGGGTTCAAGTGATCCTCCTGCCTCAGTCTCCTGAGTAGCTGGAATTACAAGTGCCTGCCACCAAGCCTGGCTAATTTTTTTGTATTTTTAGTAGAAATGGGGTTTCAGCATGTTGGCCAGGCTGTTCTTGAACTCCTGACCTCAGGTGATCCACCTGCCTTTGCCTCCCAAAGTGTTGGGATTATAGGTGTGAGCCACCACCCCCAGCCTATTATTCATATTTAAACAATTCAATATTTCATCCTCAGCGACTAGATGAAGAGTGAAAAAGGGCGCTAAGATGAAGCAAGTTTGGGAAGGAATATAAATTAACATGTAGACATGTTGAATTTGCAGTGCCTGTGGGACCCCCAGTGGAGCTGTTTGGTAGCAATCACGAAATGAAACTGGAGTTTCGGAGATAGATCAGAGTGAGAAATATTAATCCAGGAATTATCAGTAAGTAGGTGATAACTTAAATTTTGCATATGGGTGCGATTATGTAGGGAAAGAGAATAGGTTGTGGGAAGATAGAAATCTGAAGGGAGAACCCTGGAGAATACCAGCATTTAAGAAGCTAGAAGAAAAAAAGAGCCCACATAGTTACAACCAAATCAGTCAGGAGAAATCAAAGGAATTATAGGAGGACTTTGACAGAGTATCAATCGTTCTAGAATTAATGAAAATTTATCAATATTTAATTTTACATTTAGTTCAAAGATAATAATGGTATTTGACATTAACTTTCAATTAAATTTCGTTCATAGGGTTTTAAAATAAATCATTTTAAGTAGTTTAAGAAGACAAGTGACTATAACACAAGACGTGAATACAGAAGAATGGTTCTAGTTATCAGCATTAATAATGCTTTTTGTCAACATTTGAATTAGGAAAACAACTCTTCTCTTACCAAATTTGTTTTTTAAAAAGGATATTCCTGTTTCTATAAGGAATGCCAATATAAAAGAGGCAAATCAGACCCCAGTAGCAGTGAAAAGTAAAGAGATATACAAAGTAAGAAAGTGGTTTAGGCATTAATTCAAGAGCTTCACTGCTCTGTAGTAATGATTTTGTGAATCTAGAATAGGTGTCAAGATGGGCAAGATTTGAAGGAGAAGCCAAGTGTTGAAAGAAAGAATCATTCTGAAAACCCACAATATAGTAACAGTAGCTTCACCATCAACTGGAAAAGGGCACATTTGGGGAAAGTCGTTTTGCAGCTATTATCAATATTTGTCATCATTTGAAGTCATTATTATTTTTTATTTTATTTATTTGTTTTTTAGTTTCAAGCACCTAAACTTTGGTATGCTGCCATCAAGTGGTAGGAGGGTCTATAAATTAAGAGAACATAGTTTTCTCTGCATTTTACTCTTTTTGAAACTACTTATGAAATTGCATTTTATTCTACTCAAGCTGCACACACATACACACACAAACACATATTTACTTATTATTGATCCCTGTGGCATATTCTGCTGATGTCCTGCCTAGATTCCCTCAGTCCATTCTCAAGGTCACCTACAGCTTCATAGAAAATTTCTTTACATGCAATGGCGTCTTACTTCAAGAACTTATGTCTCTCTGCCTAAGGATGGTTTCTGCTCTCAGGAGTGTGCTCAGCCTACTTGTAGGGAAGGCTGGAAGTGTCAGAGACATAATGTCCCAGAAACAACCATCAATTCATGATAGATGGGATTTAGTGAATAAAAACACTCCAGCCTCCTCACCCATTGTAGGGGCAATTCTGTACTGTGTTCTACATCAGTTCCATCAACTCTTAGATGCTACTAAGAGAAATTGAGCCTCGGCTTCCCACAGCAGTGACCCACTAATTAATGAATTGACATTTCATCTTTCCTTGCTTCACTTCATCACACTTTCTGGGATCACCTCCCAGATAAAATCCTTATACTCAAAATCCTTGTTTTTGCTTGGTCTGCTTTTGAGAGAGCCAAAAATAAGACAATAGTACCCTTTGTTATGATATTTATATATTCATTATCAATTCACCTTTAATTTTACTTTCAAAGCAAAAATCCTCCCCAGCACTATATTAAAAGCCATGCTACTCATTTTCAAACAGTCTAAAGATTGTTTTTTTCTTGGCCACTTGTAAAACGTGTCTTGAGTCACAGACAGGATATTTACCCTAAGTTTTCTTTGGGGAGCACATGCACAGCCTTTGATTTTTTATGCTCTGAGAGGAAGTGGAAAGATCCTGGGCTTCAAATGAAAAACAAAATTAACTTCTCACTATCTAAGAAAGTTGTCAAGTTATTTAATCTCTCTGAGAATCAGTGGTCTCATTTATGAAATGGGCATAGTTTTACCTACCTCTTAAACCTACGGGGAAGATTAAGTAAGGTTATACTCTGAACACAAGGTCTAATTAAAAGTGGTTTATTCTGTAATGAAATTTTGTAGACCAGGCCAGATGCAGTGGCTGATGCCTATAATCCCAGCACTTTGGGAGGCCGAGGTGGGTGGATCACCTGAGGTCAGGAGTTTGAGACCAGCCTGGCCAACATGGCAAAACCCCGTCTCTATTAAGAATACAAAAAAATTAGCCGGTCGTGGTGGCACACACCTGTGGTCCCAGCTACTCGTAAGGCTGAGACAGGAGAATCGCTTGAACCCAGGAGGCGGAGGTTGCAGTGAGCCGAGATCACACCATTGCACTCCAGCCTGAACAATAAGAGTGAAACTCTTCCTCAAAAAATAAAAAATACATAAATTTTAAAAAATTATTTCTGTGTTGCTGTATTTATAAAATACCTGTGAGAGCAGGCCAACGGGAGAGGCTTCAGCTCTGCATAATGCAAAAGTGTTTCTGCCATTCCGTTAGATAAAAGTGCCACAAAACTAGAATAAAGAGTAGAGAAGCATTTAAAATGGGACGGCTACAGAATTTTCTTTTATCCACTCTGAGTTTTTCCATTTTTCATTGGTTTATCTTTTACTTTTAAATTCACTAAATTATTGTTTTAGTCTTTAGCTTTATATAATTTGTAAAAATGTTCTTTTCAATTTAAAAAAATTGAAATTTTTTATCTTTTACTTTTTTGAGACAGGATCTCACTTGGAACAGAAATTAAAAGAAATTTAAAAATGTGTAAGCAAAAACTCAATTGTATGTAAGAAAAACCAATTCCCCTTGAGGAAGAGAAAGAGCTGAAGTCCTTTAAAAATTGACTGCCTGTTTTTGTGTGCCTAGTGAGCCTTATCTCTCCCTTTCCCAGGCATTGTGAAGACTCTGTTTCTCTAGCTGTGCAGCTGCAAGGTCACTAAACAGATAATCTCAAGTCATAAAACATGTTTTTCCTTAAAAAGTAAGAAATAATGTAATGCATGTCTTAATTGAATAATGGTGTTTGTTTCTCGCTTCTGTAATATGTTTCCCCCTGCACAAATCTCCCCCCACCCCATGAAATGCTTAAAAGGTAGCTTAACTCTGTTCGGGGTTCAGTCCTTTGGATATTAATCCGACTGGGTCGGTGCACCTAAATAATTAAATAATTCCTTCTCAGTCCCTCGGTCTCTCTGATTCCTTAATTATCCCGCTGCACACTCTGTCACCCAGGCTGGTGTGCAGTGGCATGATCTCGGCTCACTGCAGCTTCAACCTCCGTGGCTCAAATGATCCTTCTACTGCAGCCTCCTGAATAGCTGGACTACAGATATGCATCACTACACCCAGGTAATTTTTTTTTTAATTTTTAGTAGAGATGGGGTCTTGCTGTGTTGCCCAGGCTGGTCTTGTCTCCTGGCCTCAAATGATCCTCCCACCTCGGCTTGCCAAAGTGCTGGCATAATAGTCATGAGTCCCTGGACCTGACTTGTAAAAACTTTTTTGAGCGTCCAATGGAAAGAAATTTCAAAGTTTTTTTTTTTTTAAGAGGCTTTTGACTTTTCCAGTCTCAAAAGAAGAAAAAAGTCTTTTGGCAATGTTGAAGTGTTTTAATAACTTGTTGCCTGCAAAAAAATACATTAATAGTTTCTACTATGAATTAGTCTGTGCATTAGAAAATAAAAAATTATATAAAGTAGAAAAATATTTTGAAGATATACTTTACCACCCTAAGATAACTATCTTTTGAGGATGCTTTATTACAGATCTTTTTCTTTGAACAGAGACTCATACTTTGTCTTAAAAGAACCATTCTGTATATAAAGCTTTCTAATCTTATGCTTTTTTCAATTAACACAATATCATACACATTTTCCTATGTTATTACATATTTCTTCATACCACTTGTAATGGTTGTATCAAATTTATCATCCCATTGCTAGACAAAAATTTGACAAGAAAATCTAAAAATAGTAATTCAGATCATAGGCTTTGGAAAAAAATATAACTGGGTTTAAATTCTGAATCTGCCATTTACTAGATTTATGATCTTGATCAGAATATTTAATATCTCTAAATTCATTTTTAATCTATAAAATGAAGGATAAATGAGACAAGGTATGTGAAAATGCAATAGTTGACACATAAAAAATCCAGTAAGTGAGAATTCAATAAATAGATGATAGATGTTATTATCCACTTTTAAATTTTTTATCATTATAAAAAATATTAAATAAAAATCATCGTTACAAATTTTGTTCATTTCTCTAATTAATTTCTAATTATTAACTTTTGGAAGTGAAATTGCTGAGTTAAAGATTAATATATATTTGAAGGTTTTTATATAAATAGTAAATTCCCATCTTAACAATGTCCAGTTCAACCAGTACAGCATAGATGTGCATCTTTCTCTGTTTCTTTCCCCAGCTCGCCAAGATGATAAGAAAAAGATTATATTTTATTGGCTTAATGTGTATGACTTCGACTATGTCATTGAACATCAAAGATATAATTAATGATCATTTGTAGGTATTCTTTTGTTAAGTGACTATATTCAGCATACATTATTTTTCATTATGGTGTTTGTCCTTAGTGATTTGTAAAATTTTAAGATACTCTTTGTTTATACACATTTCCAACTTTAACCTATTTTACATTTTTAATGGCTTTTTTTGACATACAGAAATTTTAAATATTTATGAAGTCAGATCTAACAACTTTTTACTTTAAATATTTTGCTTTTGCATGTATAGTAAGCGAAGCCTTGCAAGATGCTATCTTTGTCCATTTTCTGTTGCTTGTAACAGAAGTTTGTCAGAATGCTTCTATCTAGTTTCTATGTGAATATACTTCCTTTTCCAAGATAGGCCTCAAAGCGCTCCATATGTCCCCTTGAAGAGACTACAAAGAGAGTGTTTCAAAACTGCTCAATCAACAGAAAGGTTCAACTCTGTAAGAAGAATGCACACATCACAAAGAAGTTTCTCAGAACACTTCTGTCTAGTTTTTATGTGAAGATATTTCCTTTTCCACCAGAGGCCTCAAAGCACTCCAAATGTCCACTTTCAGATACTTCAAAAAGAGTGTTTCAAAACTGCTCTATCAAAAGTAAGTTTCAACTCTGTGAGATGAATGCAAACATCACAAAGAAGTTTGACAGAATGCTTTTGTCTAGTTTTTACGTGAAGGTATTTCCTTTTCCACCATAGGCCTCGAAGCACTCCAAATGTCCCCTTGCAGATACTACAAAAAGAGTTTCAAAACTGCTCTATCAAAAGAAAGGTTCAACTCTGTGAGATGAATGCACACATCACAAAGAAGTTTTTCAGAATGCTTCTGTCTAGTTTTTATGTGAAGATATTTCCTTTTCCACTGTAGGCCTCAAAGCACTCCAAATGTCCACTTGCAGATTCTAAAAAAAGAAGGTTTCAAAACTGCTCTATCAAAAGTAAGATTCAACTCTGTGAGATGAATGCACACATCACCAAGAAGTTTGTCAGAATGCTTCTGTCTAGTTTTTATGTGAAGATATTTCCTTTTCCACCATATGCCTTGAAGCACTCCAAATGTATAATTGCAGCTTCCACAAAAAGAGTGTTTCAAAACTGTTCTATCAGAAGTATGGTTCAACTCTGTCAGATGAACGCAAACAACCCAAAGAAGTATGTCAGAATGCTTCTGTCTAGTTTTTATGTGAAGATATTTCCTTTTCCACCACAGGACTCAAAGCGCTCCAAATGTCCACTTGCAGACTCTACACAAAGAGTGTTTCAAAACTGCTCAATCAAAAGAAAGCTTCAACTCTGTGAGATGAATGCACACATCACAAAGAAGTTTGTCAGATAGTTTTTATGTGAAGATATTTCCTTTTCCATCATAGGCCTCAAAGCGCTCTAATTGTCCACTTGCAGATTCTTCAAAAGGAGTGTTTCAAATCTGCTCAATCAAAAGTAAGGTTCAACTCTGTGAGATGAATGCACACATCACAAAGAAGTTCATCAGAATGCTTCTATCTAGTGTTTATCTGAAGATATTTCCTTTTCCACCATATGCCTCAAAGCGTTCCAAAGGTACACTTGCAGATTCTACAAAAAGAGTGTTTCAAAACTGCTGTATCAAAAGTAAAGTTCAACTCTGTGAGGTGAATGCACACATCACAAAGAAGTTTGTCAGAATGCTTCTGTCTAGTTTTTATGTGAAGATATTTCCTTTTCCACCATAGGCCTCAAAGTGCTCCAAATGTCCACTTGTAGATTCTACAAAAAGAGTGTTTCAAAACTGCTCTATCAAAAGTACGGTTCAACTCTGTAAGATGAATGCAAACAACCCAAAGAAGTTTGTCAGAATGCTTCTGTCTAGTTTTTATATGAAGATATTTCCTTTTCCAAGATAGGCCTCAGAGCGCTCGAAATGTCCCCTTACAGATAATACAAAAAGAGTGTTTCAAAACTGCTCAATCAAAAGAAATGTTCAACTCTGTGAGATGAATGCACACATCATGAAGAAGTTTGTCAGAATGCTTCTGTCTAGTTTTTATGTGATGATATTTCCTTTTCCACCATAGACCTCAAAGCCCTCCAAATGTCCACTTGCAGATTCTACAAAAAGAGTGTTTCAAAACTGCTGTATCAAAAGTAAAGTTCAACTCTGTGAGATGAATGCACACATCACAAAGTAGTTTGTCAGAATCCTTCTGTCTAGTTTTTATGTGAAGATATTTCCTTTTCCAAGATAGGCCTCAAAGTGCTCCAAATGTCCCCATGCAGATACTACAAAAAGAGGGTTAGGGTTAGGGTTCGGGTTCGGGTTCAGGTTTGGGTTTGGGTTCAGGTTCTCCTGAGTGGGCAGGTGTAGGACTTGACACTGAGTACAATGTTATACAATATTTTTTGCCTGTTTCCATGTGATTTTAAATTTATTTTTTAATCCTGTCGCATTTACATGAGTCAAGGCATGAAGTTCTTGTGCTTCCATGAAGGCAGATGATACTAGCAAGACAGCTTGTTCATTTGCCTTAGTTAAAGGCCCTGGTACATTAGTATGTGCTCAAATATGAGTAATATAAAATGGGAAATTTCTTTTTCTTACAGTTTGTTCTAACAAATTAAACAGCTGATTCAGCTGATCATCCATACTATATTTGATGAGGGCTGTCTCAACATCCTTGGTAGCCTGTACTACATATGCAGAATCTGAAACAATGTTAATTGCCTGATTAAAATCTTTTAACACTGAAATGACAGCAACCAACTCTGTTCTTTGAGCTGAGTGATATTGAGTTTCAATGACTCATTCTTTTGTCCCAGTGTAAGCCACTTTTCCATTGCTGGAACCATCAGTAAACACCATCAGAGCATTTTCTAAAGGTTTATATCTGGTAATTTTACGTAAAATCCCAGTAGTCAATTTTAAAAACTGGAAGATTTTTGTTTTTGGGTAATGATTATCAATAATTCCCGCAAAATCAGCAACACCAATCTGCCATGCAACAGAATTGATAAAGGCTTGTCTAACCTGTTTCCTTGTTTAAAGGAACAATGATTTTATCTGGGTCACTTCCACACAATTTTACTATTCGTAGTCTTGCCTGACCAATTAATGTAGCCATTTGATCTAAGTACAATGTAAAAGCCTTAACTGTACTGTGAGGAAGGAATGACCACTCCACAAGATCTGTATTTTGAACAATAATGCCTGTTGGAGAATGTACAGTAGCAAAAATCAAAAGTTGGGTTGGGGCTAAGTGATCTATTTAATTGTGCTGACCGAATTTTTTCTGCAACTAATTCAATTTCTTTAGTTGTCTCTGGAGTTAATGTTCCTTCACTATTCAAGTCTGGATCTTCTCTCAAGATAGAGAACAAATTTGACATGGCATAATTAGGGATGCCTAGAGTTGGCTGAATCCAACTAATATCTCCTAGCAATTTTTGAAAGTCATTTAATGTTCTTAATGTGTCTTCTCTTATTTCTGTTTTTTTTGGTTTAATTTTTCTTTCCTCTACCTATATTCCCAAATAATGAAAAGAAGTAGAGGTCTGAATTGTATCAGATGCTATTGTGAGTCCCACGTTCGCAACCTCTGTCTGCAGAAATGTGTAACAGCTAATTAATTTGTCTCTTGTTTATGCAGCACACAAAATATCATCAACATAATGAATGATATAACAGTCTGAAAACTTCTCTCTAACTGGTTGAAGAACTTGAGCTACAAAAGTCTGACAAATAGTTGGACTATTAAGCATTCCCTGAGGCAACACTTTCCATTGAAATCTGGTGGCTGGTTCTTTATTATTTATGGCTGGTGTAGTAAAAGCAAATTTTTCAAAACCCTGTTTTGCCAGAGGAATGGTAAAAAAGCAATCCTGGCTGGGCGCGGTGGCTCACACCTGTAATCCCAGCACTTTGGTAGGCTGAGGTGGGCGGATCACGAGGTCAGGAGATCGAGACTATCTTGGCTAAAATGGTGAAACCCTGTCTCTACTAAAAATAAAAAAAAATTAGCTGGGCACAGTGGTGGGTACCGTAATCCCAGCTACTCAAGTGGCTGAGGCAGGAGAATGGCATGAACCCAGGAGGCAGAGCTTGCAGTGAGCAGAGATAGCACCACTGCAGTCTGGCTTGAGTGAAAGAGCGAGACTCCATCTTAAAAAAAAAAAAGGAATCCTTCAGATCAATTATAATTAAAGGGGATCATGGCCAGAGAGGGCAACCTGGGTTGGAGAGGCCCCATAGGTTGAATTACTGCATTAATGGCTCTTAAGTCAGTTAGCCTGTGCCATCTGCTTGATTTTTTCTGAATTACAAACACAGGAGAATTCTAATGAGAGAAAGTGGGTGAAACATGTCCTTTTCAAAATAGCTTTTTAACTATTTTATAGGCATGTGCCACCATGCCTGGCCTGGTTATAGTTTTCCATTGAAACACAAAATTTCTCTCTATAGTAACCATCATTTTTGATCATAATCAAAGTAAGACTATTCTTGTTTTAAAAATAAGTCTAGTTTTGTTAGATTTTGCTTGATTATTTACATAAGTGCAGCAAGAACAGGAGATGACCACATAGGTGCTTTCAAGTTTCTTTGCTGGAAGTTTCCATACAGAATCTCAGATTTGACTTTTAAAGGTCTTATTCAGGCTAAAAGCCAAGCTAAGACCATGCTATCAGATTACAGCTGCAGTCCTTATAGCTTTGTGTGAATTCCTTTCTTCTTGAGGCCCCCAAAATATCCCTAAATTCCTGGGCCTATCGGGAATTGACCTTCTTTACTAACTGTAAGGCTGTGAACCCTGTAATCTAGGTATCAGGCTGGCCTTTCTCAGAGTGCTGTTGGGAATGAAGTTTTTGGTGTTCCAAAAAAAAAAAAAAAGAATTAACGTGGGAACAAATGGTCTCTTAGCAAGGCGAGCTTTACTTTCTGCAGAAAAGGTGCTACTCAATTGCTGTCCAGCCACAAGAGCACACCAAACGAAGGAGGCAGAGTTACTTATAACCTGATGTGTCTTCCCTACTGCTGTGTCCAGTTTCCATTGGCTGGAATAGGATCTCACATTTTACCCTATTGGCTATTAGTTTAAAACTTTCTTAATTAGGTAAGGGGAATAGAAGAAAGAAAGAAAAGGAAGTTGCCCAGGGATAGTTAAGGGAGCATCTCCAAATAACGAATGGCCTGCACTATGGGCTGCAGCTTGTCTAGTTCCGTCCAGGCATGCTGGAGCAAGCTAGGACAACTGATTTGGAATACACACACACACACACAACAAATAGTGGACAGTTGTGACTTTATAATCTTTGAAGAAGAACTTTCTCATTTCTCACAGTGCGTTGTAAGCATTGTCTCCATAAAAGTCAACCTTACTTCCTTAAAATTGCTGGTCATAACTGATCTTAGGTACACTTCTTAAATATGATATTCCAGTAAAAACCTTGATAATATAACAAAATTTTCAATTATGTCCTGTTATAAGGTGAATAGATTCTTATTAGACTTTTGCTAACAACTATATCATCGTGAAAATAAGAGTATTCAGTAAGGATTTCAAAATTCTGGAAATATCAGGCAGGGAAAAAAGATAAATGCTTCATTTCTGTTTATAAAAGTATAATCTACTAAATTGTTGTAAGTTACAGTTAGATTAAGAGAAAGAGATTTCTTAAATCCAGAAACTAGAACATTAAAGAAGCAGCAATGCTCCAAAAAGCTATAAAATTATAATCAATTTTCATCAATTCATTCAGTGCCATGTAATCAATTCCAGCCTTGTTGGATCTTGGGTTAGCAGTGTCATGAACCCATCCATTTCTCAACCAGACTTCTGGAGATCTTCACTGAGTCAAGTGTATGGTCTTAAAGTTATTTAAGCAATATCATCAGAAGCCTGTAACCAGAGTACTTGTCATAGACTTTTCCGTGAGTCTCAGAGGGAGTCCTGTATTGGAGATTAACATTCTGACCTGTAGCTGATTGCAGGAGCTTTCAGGAAAGCATCAGGGGGAAATAATATCTAAATAACATAGAGTATGAAATGGCTGTGATGAAAGATCTGATGAGAGTTCATTATACAACAGCTGACAAGGATATTCGATTTTTTCTGTGGCATGCAACCTTTATTTATTTATTTAGAGACAGATTCTCACTCTGTCTCCCAGACTGGAGTGCAGTGGCACGATCTTAGCTCACTGCAAGCTCAGTCTCCCCGGTTCACGCCATTCTCCTGCCTCAGACTCCCACGTAGCTGGGAGTACAGGCATCCACCACCATGCCCGGCCAATTTTTTGTATTTTTAATAGAGACGGGTATTCACCAGGTTAGCCAGGATGGTCTAGATCTCCTGACCTTGTGATCCATCCGCCTCAGCCTCCCAAAGTGCTGGTGTTACAGGCCTGAGCCACTGCACCTGGTACAACATTTAAAATAATAATTGGAATTATGACTCATTACTCTATACTGATACATAGCATGGATAAGGAGGATGTTGATAAATTTCCAGGAATTTTATATAACTTCTGAAAACATAACATTTTGCCCATACAAATATAACACAGGGAAGGTTAGGTATCTCTTTTTATTTGTATCTTATGTATTGTTTTCCTTATAAAAAATACATCCTACTTTACTTGTGAAACATGCCCTACTTTTCTTGCATGCTTTGTGTAGAGTTGTTTCTAGTTATTCTATTATTTCTAGTAGTTTTATTTACATATATTGATTATAATTCTAATACTTAGTAATCTTTTATTTTCCAGAGAAAACTAGGAAGTAGACAGCTATAAACTGTCATATATTAGCATTCTATAGTAGGTTAGAAAATGTATGAATATACCATCTCCCAACATCTAGAGGGATGTGTTTCCTCATAATACAATTTCTCAGTGTGGCAGAAAAAAAGATGTTTATTAACGGGCCAAAATATCTTTAGTCTCTCTGTAAAAATAGGAAGCCAAAAGTATATAAACTTGAATTATTTATGTTCAGTAATTAATGTTTTAGTGTTGTATCCTATTTATAAATGGTCTAGATATTTAATGCAAATCTTTTACTTAGCTTAACTTTAAGGTTAAAAATTACCAGAAGTACTTTGGAAACTACTATTAGGCAGATTTACAGTAAACAAATTATTTTTGAAACAATGTTTTTCGCTTTCCATAAAATGGCACCGAAAGTGAAGAAGGAAGCTCCTGCCCCTCCTAAAGCTGAAGACAAAGCGAAGGCTTTAAAGGCCACGAAGGCAGTGTTGAAAGGTGTCCACAGCCACACGCAAAAAGAAGATCCACATGTCACTCACCTTCAGGCGGCCCAAGACACTGCGACTCCAGAGGCAGCCCAAATATCCTCGGAAGAGCACTCCCAGGAGAAACAAGCTTGACCACTATGCTATCATCAAGTTTCCGCTGACCGCTGAGTCAGCCAGAAGAAGCTAGAAGAAAACAACATGCTTGTGTTCATTGTGGATGTTAAAGCCAGAAGCGCCAGATCAAACAGGCTGTGAAGAAGCGCTATGACAGTGATGTGGCCAAGGTCACCACCCTCACTTGTCCTGATAAAGAGAAGAAGGCATATGTTCAACTGGCTCCTGATAATGATGCTTTGTATGTTGCAACAAAATTGGGATCATCTAAACTGACTCCAGCTGGCTAACTCTAAATACATGTATATCTTTTCACCATGGAACAAAGAAATAATGTTTTCCATAAGAGTGACAAATTAATTAGAATCAAATCTATAAGCTTTAAGATTTTACGTTTCTAGTAAGTATAATATAAGCTTATTTGACTAGAACTCAAGCAGAATAGGAATTTATGTTTGTTTTATATTCAATAGTGATAGCTTTGAAGACACAGTTGTTTTTTTACACCAAAAATATTATATTAATCTTGTTTAACTAAGTTTTATTGAAATCGTGTTAACTTAAAAAACATTTGATCAGTTCCTATATTTCTAGGAGTTTGGTGAATATTTATTTATAAATGCTTATTTTTTTCCAAGCCAAGTTAGAATGGAGCACTTTTAGAGGATTCTATAAATGAATTTTGCAATGCTATCCAGAGTTAAGAAAATATCACATATATATAACATACATTAATAGATATACAAACACAAACAGAGATTTCATAGCTTTCATCCTGAAATTTCAGCCATGAATCAGGCATAAATATTCTGATGGTCAATTTTAGACATCTACTTGATTGGATTAAGAGACACACATAGCTGGTAAAACACAATTTCTGGGCATATCTGTGAGGGTGTTTCTGGAAGACACTGAGATAACCATGACCCAATGTGGATGGGAACTGATATGGTTTGGCTGTGTCCCCACCCAGATACCATCTTGAATTGTATGTAGTTCCTGTAATCCCTACATGTCGTGGGAGGGACCCAGTGGGAGGTGATTGAATCATGGTGGTGGTTACTGCCATACTGTTCTCATGACAGTGACTGAGTTCTCATGATCTGATGGTTTTATAAGGGGCTTTTTCCCTTTGCCTCAGCACTTCTCCTTATTGCTGCCATGTGAAGGACAGCTTTCTTCCCCTTCTGCCATGATTGTGAGGCCCCTGCAGCCATGTGGAACTGTCAGCCCATTAAACCTCTTTGTTCTTTATAAATTGCTCAGACTCAGGTATTTCTTCATAGCTGTATAAAAATTGATGAATACAGGCACCATCCAATTGGTTGAGAGCCCAGATAGAACAACAAGGAAGAGGAAAGGTGAATTATCTCCTTCTGAAATGGAAACATCCTTCTTCTCCTGCCCTTGACATCAGAACTTCAGGGTCTCAGACCTTTGGCCTCAGAATCAGAGTTACACCAGTGGCTTCCCTGATTCTGAGTCCTTTGTGTCTGGAGTGAGCCATGCTACCAGCTTTCCTGGTTCTCCAACTTGGAGACAGGCTATTGTGGAACTTCTCAGCCTCCATAATTATGTGAACCATGTGAACCAATTCCCCTAATGAATCTTCTCTCATCTATCTCTTTACATATATCCTACTGATTCTGCCTTTCTGGAGAACCCTGACTAATGTGATTGCAATAATACAAAATTCACTAGTTTACATAGAAGACTTGGTTTTTGTCTTTGCTCCATTTTTATATTTGTATTATAACTGTGTATCTGGAAAATGGAACAAGTTTTTTTCTTTTTCATATGAGGGCTAAAGCTTTTTTCTCACCAATATTTTTGGAGATTTTTACGCTTTTCTTTTGTTTTGACAATCTTACGGAGGCTGAGAAATAAATTTTTTTTCTATTTTATTTTTCAGCCCGAGATGTTTGCTTTTGCAGATTCTTGAGCACACTGAAAGCCTCCAAGGCATGGAGCGGGGTGCCTAAAATTTCAGTGATTATAGGGAGTTGAGAGACTCAATTGGGAAAGGAAAGGTCTAAAAGGAGGCAATTTGGAAGATAAAAATTTTCTCAAAGGTGCCATTAAAGTTCTAAATAATTCTTAGTAAAGTCATGGAAACATGAAAGGAAGTAGAATTAGTTCCATATTGGTGGAACACAGAGTCAGCAGAGGTTTGAGAAGGGAGAATTTAGTCAACTGAGAAGTTCCCATGAAAGGAGCAAGATCAAGATCACAGAGACACCTTGAAACAAAAAGCCAGGAATAACTTCCAAGCCAAGAGGAGAACAGAGAGGCCTCAAAACCAAAGCTGGGATAAGAAACTTGTAGCCCGAGAGTTACCTTCCAGACAAAGAAGCCTGAGATTCCAACCCAGCTTCAGAGAGTACTCACTCAAAATGTTACTGAAACTGTAGACTTTTTAATGACTTAGCCATGCATGCAAAAGGCATTCCCTAAGGTGGCACAGAAGGTGGAGCCCCCATATCCAAAGATAGCCAAGGAGAAAAAAAGACCCCTATTGCCAAAGCCACTGGGCAATGGCAACAGAAAAAGAGACAAGGGTCCTAATGGGATGAGATCCTTTCAGATTTAGGCTTATACAAACTCCTGAGAACTGGGAGGATGACAGCCACAGATGGGGTACCAACATTTCTACTCACTGGATTACAAGTTCTCAGGCATCCAAAATGATTAACAAAATGACAATTTCTAGGGCTTCTGTGGGACAGTATGGAAGGTCTTTTTTAACTTTTTAATGCTGTCAACTGAAGAACGATGAAATTCATATATTTGGAAAGGAGAGATTTCTTTATTTTATGTTTATTTATTTATTTATTTTTTTGAGATGGAGTTTCACTCTTGTTGCCCAGGCTGGAGTGCAATGGCCTGATCTTGGCTCACTGCAACCTCCACCTCCCAGGTTCAAGCGATTCTCCTGCCTCAGCCTCCCAATTAGCTGAGATTATAGATGCACACCACCATGCGCAGCTAATTTTTTGTTTTGTTTTTTAGTAGAGACAGCGTTTCACCATGTTGGCCAGGCTGGTCTCGAACTCCTGACCTTAGGTGATCCACCCACCTTGGCCTCCCAAAGTGCTGGGATTACAGGCATGAGCCACTGCACCCAATGAGAGATTTATTTCCTGTAAAGGGTTACAGCCTGCAGCGTATTCCTTCTGACAGGCTAGGAAGTATAGCTTCCAGCCAGAAGCCAGAAACAGACACTTTCAAAGGAGAGGTAAAGGAAACAGTAATTTATGCTGAGTGGCATGGCCAAATACACGTATTTAATAAGCTCTAAGAGGATTCATGAATATTTATGAAAGGAGAAATGCATGCATGTGCAATTGAGTTTCTTGCTTCTTCCTGGGTTCTGTGTACAAAAACTGGCAGTGTTAGCATGATCCCAGGATGGAGTTTTCAGCCCCCAACATTAAAAGGTGAAGCAGAGGACATGAAAACTCGCTCTGTGCATCCTCTGTACGCTGGCCAGAACCTCTCCATTGTGGGTGGTCTCTTATCAGGCAAGAAAGGAGAGGCAGCTTCAGGCAGTTGGTTGATATCAGTGGTGGAATCTTTTTAAAGGGCTGGTTTCTGTTAAATCCTTATGGAAGAAAGCCTCATCGTGGTTAGCAAAGGAGGGAGTATAACAAGGTGTATCTGACTCCCATCATCCCATGCTGGCCAAGCTGAGAACCCAGTTCCGAAAGTTACTCTGGGCTCCCCTCAGCCAAGAGTGGGTCTGTTCAGTCAGTTGGGAGCTTAGGATTTCATTTTCATTTACCAATGCTAATGGGAAAAAGTACGCTGTCTCCATGGCAGCTGATGGGGTTAATTGCAGCTGTATTTTTCTGGGAGCTCTGCTTTAATTGGATAAAGTAAGTTCTGGTAAGATTTCTTCCTTTATCCTCAGTATCTCAAATGTTTTCATTTAAATAATCTTTATAATAGCTTTTGATGTCTGAGTGGATTCCCACACAGTCATCTATTGTAAGACTTTCTGATTCCTTTTTTTTCCTTTGGTCATTACGAATAGGGCTTCTGTAAATAATTGCATGGTAGCTTTTGTTTGGAAATAACATCAAAGTAGTTGTCAAAATACTTAGGAATGTGATTTTTGGATTGTAAGGTGAGACTTGTGTAGCTTTAGAAAAAAACTTCCCAACTTGTAATGGGGAGGAAAAAATTTTTCTATATTTTTGGATTTCTTACATGGGACCCTCTGTAAAAACTGACAGATTAAAATGAGAAAAACAGAAAAGTTTAAAAGCATGTATACCTTATGGATACATGGGAGATACTCAGGGAAAAATGAGTAAATCTCCAACAGGTGGCTTTCAATTCAAGCATAAATACTATCTTCAACTTAAAGAAAGAAGATTTGAGGTGCAGTAGTGGGGAGTTCACCAGCAAAAGCACAGTAGACAAGGGTAAGGTTTGTTTTACAGGCTTAAGTCCATGCATTCTCCATTGATAAGACTAGTGATTTAGTTATCCTTCTCTTCCTGGTGTCGAGAGAGGTAGTTTTTAAATGGGGATTTCCTGTATAGATGTAAACTTTCCTTACACAAGGGTAACTTCTACTCTGTTTTCAGGACTTCCTTTGCATTTTTTTAATACAATCAGCTTGGAATAATTCTTAAGCCAAAGGGACATATTTTGGGGTGGCATACTCTGGTTTCCTACCATTATATTTTGGGGTGGCATATTTTGGTCTTATACAGTGTGTTCCACTGGCAATGAAAAGAGTTCTTGTTTTTCGTCCAGCAATTTGTCATTTTTTAAAGAGTTTAGCAGTTCTAAGACATATAGACCAGCTGTGCTATCTCATTGTGGTTTTCAGTTGTCTAGTATGTTGAGTATCTTTTTGTATGTTTACTTGCTATCCGTAGATCTTCTTTGGTGAGGTGTCTGTTCAGATCTGTGTGCATTTTTAATTGGGCTGTTTAACTTACTGTTTAATTTTAAGAATTTTAAAATAGATTTTCAATACAAATTCTTTCTCAGATCTGTATTTTGCAAATATTTTCTTCAATATGTGGCTTGTCTTTTTGGTCTCTTCCAGAGTATAAACCTTAAATATGAAGAAATCCACATTGTCATTTATTCTGTGTATATCAACCTTTTGTGTCATTTGTTAAAATTAATTACCAAACCCAAAGGCACATAGCTTTTCTTCTATAGTTTCTTCTAGAAATTGTATAGTTTTGCATTTTTAGTGTAAGGATGATTTTGAGTGATTATTTGTGTAAGTTGTAAGGTTTTCATCTACATGCCTATCATTTCTTATGGTTTCCAATTAAACGTTCCCTATTTTTGGGAAAGACACAGGATAGTGGGCTCTGTTACAGTAGATAGATAGCTAGACACGAACAGGAGGGGGAGCTCCTGGAAAACGGAAAGTCTGGTAAGGCTCACCTAGAGGGACCACCAAAAATTCACATATTAGTACCATCTCTAGTGCTGGAGTGGATGGGTACTTGTCAATTGTGGGTAGGAGGGAGAAGAGGTACCTATGCAGAAAGAAACACCCTAGAACTCCTCTTCACATGCCCCAATCATCGTTCACTCTGCAATAAAAACGTCAGAATATTGCTAGCTACATGCTCATAAGAAGGCCAAAGGGAACATTCTTAAGAGAAACCTGGCACCATAAGTACAGATTAGGGCAGAGATGGACATTCAAAAGACATACACAGGCACAGTAGGTACAAACATCACCGCGGTCAGCCTGCCTGGGATGGCAGGAAGGAGGCTGGTGCCAGAGTGGATTCCGATTCATCACCACACATGTACCTCAACCAACAGTGAGGAGGTCCCACACGCCTAAGTGGGGCAAGTCAGGGACCTAAGGCAGTAGCAGGAAAACCAGACAAAGAAAACCCGCAGAGACTTGAGACAGGCAGGAATGTGAAGAAGTCCAAAATAAAATTCCCTGCACTGGACTCTTAGGCTGTTTTCATGCACAATCAGCCCACTCCTCCTCATTTTTCTACAATAAGCTCTTCACACTGTATTTCTTTTCAATGAAGTTATCTGCCATCTTTGTACTGCCTCTTGGTGAAAATCTTTCTTCCAAGTTAGACAAGAACTGGGACATCAGCTCTCCCCAGGAATAGCTCCATTTCAGTTTGAATTTACAGAACTGATGGGGCTTAATAACTAGCGCTCCAACTTTAAGTGGTGCAGGAGGTGGCCAGTAGTGGACCCCAGCTGTCACACCGGGAGCAACAGGGCCCTGCAGAGTCCCCATCTGCCTGCAGGTGGCATGCTGCCACGACATTGCCAGCAAGAGGGCCTGGCAGTGTCCCCAACTGCCAGCAGAGGTATACGACGACTACACTGTGAGCAAGAGGGCCCTGCAATGTCCTTAGCTGCCAGCAGGTGGCGCACGGGCACCACATGAGCAAGAGGACCCTGCAGTGTGCTGGTTGCCAGAAGGGGGCGTGCTGCCACTACACTGAGCAAGAGGATCCTGTAGTGCCCGCAGCGGCCAGAAGAAGGCGTGCCCCCACTACACTGCAAGCAAGAGGGCCCAGCAGTGTCCCCAGCTGCCAGCAGCGGAGCCAGCCGCCACTACACTTGGAGCAAGAGGGCCCGGCAGTGTCCACAGCTGCCAGCAGCTGAGCATGCTTCCACTACACTGTGAGCAAGAGGGCCCTGCAACGTCCCTAGCTGCCAGTAGGCGGCGTGCCGCCACTATACTGTGAGCAAGAGGGCCCTGCGTGCCCTGGCGCCACCAGGAGGCGCTGGCCACCACTGTAAGCAAGAGGGCGCTGCAGTTGCCCTAGGCGCCAGCAGGAGGCGCAGTGGCACAACACCGTGAGCAAGCAGGTCCTGTAGTGCCCGGCTTTTCAGATTACTGAGGTTCGACCTGTCTCTGCGCTGTGCCCCTGGCGACGTGCGTCTCTGTGCCTGCACCGCGTCCACCACGGCCCCCCGCCCGGCGGCGGGCGAACGTGCACCTGTGCAGCTGCACCACGCCCCCCAACCCCCGGCCCGGCCCGGCGGTGTGCATCTCTGCGCCTGCGCCGCACGCGCCCCGCCGGCGACCCGCCGTTGTGCGACTCCGTCCCGCGCCGCGCCTCCCCAACGGGGCCGCGTCGCCCTGCGTCTCTGCGCCTGCGCCGCGCCCCTGGCCCGCCGCGCCCGTCTGCGCTCCCGCCGCCCCGCCCCCCCTCTCTCTCGCTCTCTCTGTGCGGCTCTCTGCGCCTGCGCGGGCCC
>NW_026652280.1:158742627-158751931 GCF_009828535.3 Hylobates moloch
GATCAGGAGTATGACGGGAATTTAGGGTTGTGCTATTTAATAGTTGGACAAAAACACTGCTGCACTACCTAAGTGTGCATGCTTTTAGTTTTCTAGTCCTGTTTCCTCACCTGTTTTTCACTCCACTTAGTCCACTGACATTTTCTGCCTCTCCTCTCAGGTACCTAGTATTCCTATTCTTACTGTATCGAAATTTCTCCAGTGCCTACTTCATGCTAAGCGCGCTCTGCCAGTGCTTCTTCTTCTTTCTCTTCTTGACACAGGATCTTGCTCTGTCGCCCAGGCTGAAGTGCAGTGGCCCATCTCAGCTCACTGCAACCTCTGCCTCCCAGGCTGAAGCAGTCCTCCCACCTCAGCCTCCCGAGTAGCTGGGACTATAGGCATACACCGCCACACCCAGCTAATTTTTTGTAGAGACCGGGTTTCACCATGTTGCCCAGGCTAGTCTCAATGTACTGAGCTCAAGTGATCCACTGGCCTCGGCCTCCCACAGCGCTGGGATTACAGGCGTGAGCCACTGTGACCAGCCTGCCAGTGTTTCCAAACGTTATTGAATTTAATGTTCTCAACGAATGGCCAGAGGAAGATATTAATAGGATATTTTTTAAGGAAAAAGAAACTGAATCCTCCTGGTTAAGGGTTTGCTGGAAACCACATAACAGGATCTGAGAAAGGTGGATTCTTTTTATTTATTTATTTTTGAGACGGAGTTTTGCTCTGTCACCCAGGCTGGAGTGCAACGGTGTGATCTCGTGTCACTGCAACCTCCGCCTCTCCGGTTCAAACGATTCTCCTGCCTCATCCTCCCGAGTAGCTGGGATTACAGGCATGTGCCACCATACCCAACTGATTTTTGTATTTTTAGTAGAGACAGGGTTTCACCATGTTGGCCAGACTGCTCTCAAACTCCTCACCTCAGGTGATCTGCCTGCCTCAGCCCCGCAAAGTACTGGGATTACAGGTGTGAGCTACCGCATCCATCCAGAAAGGTAGATTCTAATCTGATCTGTGTCTTCTAATGCCCACTGTTCTCCCATTGCTTAATATCACCATGTGTTAGGCTGTTCTTGCATTGCTATAAAGAAATATGTAACCATCCTTTTCTTGGGGTTGCACTACTGTCTAATGAGCGCATAATGAGGGCAGTATTGCTAATGCCTATACAATGCACCTGCATCAACTAGAACTTTGCTTTACCTTGGTACAATTTTTGGAAAAATGAAAAACCTCTTTTCCATGAAATCGAAAAAAAATGTTTTTGAAAAGAAAAAAAAAAAGAAATACCTGAGGCTGGGTAATTTATAAAGAAAGGAGGTTAAGTGGCTCACAGTTCTGCAGGCTATACATGAAGCATGGCACTGGTAGCTGCTTTGCTTCTGGTGAAGCTTTGGGCTGCTTCCAATCATGGTGGAAGGTGAATCGGGAGCAGGAATCTCACGCAGGGAGAGCAGAGGCAAGAGAGAGAGAAGGGAAAGGTGCCACACGCTTTTAAGCAACCAGCTCTCTTGAGAACTCACTTACTACGAGAGAGATGGTGCTAAGTCATTCCTGAGAGATCTGCCACTGTGATCCAGTCACCTGTCATCAGGCCCCCCTCCATCCAATACTGGGGGTTACAATTCAACATGAGATTAGGTGGGGACAACATTCAGACTGTATTAACCACTGCATGTTCTAGCGTAAATATATATTTTACTAATGTTAAATCAAATGTATAATAGATCATTGGTTTGGACTGAGCTCCTGTACTAGGCCCAACAGACAAAACCAAACTGGAGTCAGTCATGCTGAAGTTCCACACTAACCTGCTGAAACTAAGATCTTTATCTGACCTTTCAACAAATCAGGACACAGAGACAACAGCCAAATCCCTAAACAGGCCAGTTTTTGCCAGCATGATAAGAAAGTTCCTTAAATCAACCTCCTCTGCTCAGCTCATTGGAACACTCACTCTGTTTTATAGTATGAGGTGTTGCCCGATTCTAGAATTGCAAATAAAAGACAATTAAAATTTTTAAAAAATATTTTTTAAATTCTTTATTCTTTTTAATAGTGATAGGGTCTCACTATATTGCCCAGGCTGGCCTTGAATTCCCAAGGTCAAGCAATCCTCCCACCTCAGCCTCCCAAAGTTTTGGGATTACAGGCGTGAGCCACAGCACCTGACCTCAATTAAGATCTTTTTTTTTTTTTTTTTTTTTTTTGAGATGGAGTCTTGCTCTGTTGCCCAGGCTGGAGTGCAATGGTGCGATTTTGGCCTACTGCAACCTCCACCTCCTAGGTTCAAGCGACTGTCTTGCCTCACCCTCCTCAGTAGGTGGGATTACAGGCACGTGCCACCATTCCCAACTAATTTTTGTATTTTTAGTAGAGAAGGGGTTTCAGCATGTTGGCCAGGCTGATCTCGAACTCCCGACCTCAATGATCCACCTACCTCGGCCTCCCAAAGTGCTGGAATTACAGGCGTGAGCCACAGCACCTGGCCCCAAATAAGATCTTTAAACTAAATTTGTTGTGATTTTGTCTTTTGACACTAAACATGATACCCAGTCTAGAAGTCATAAAGAAAAATGGCAACAGATTGACTACATACAACTTTAAAACTTTTGTTTGGTGAAAGAAAACATGAAGATAAAAAAATAACACACAGGCTGGGAAAACGAATTTAGAACATATATAACAGAAAAGATTTATATTAAGCACTCCTGCAAATGGCTAAGACTATAACCAACAACTCAGTAGAAAAATGACCAAGAATAGAACAAAGGTGAACCAAAAAGTAAGAAATACAAAAAAGCAATAAACAAATAAAATATTCAACCTCATCTTCTAAAAAAATGCAAACTAGATACCCATCAGGTTGGCAAACATTTTACATATTAATAATATTGGCAAACTCTTTTTAGAGAAATAATTGGTAATACTTACCAAAATCTAATTTTTTTTTTTTTGAGACAGGGTCTTGGTATGTTGTGAAGCTGGTGTTGGGACTCCTGGGCTCAAGCAGTCCTCCCACTTCAGCCTCCCGAGTAGCTGGGATCACAGGAGCAACACCACCACACCTGGCTGCAAAATGTCAACGACTTTATCTTCCTTTCTTTCTCTTGACCCAGCAATTCCACTTTTAGGTATCTGTCCCCAACAACCCAACACACAAAATTCTTATATGTATATAAACCATATGTACAAGAGTAATTATTAAAGGAATAGATGTACTAGTGAAAAATTGGAAATAACCTAAATGTTCATTAATAGATTAGGTAGAAACATTATTGAAATTTATTCTATAGATTATTAGGGCAATTGTTTAAAAGAATAAGGTAAAGCTACATATAATGACGTGAAGATTTCTGAGACATATTGTTAGGTTAAAAATAGCATGTCATAGGACAATATCATATTTTATCATTTAAACAAAAATACTGGGAAAAACCTCATAACTTGTTGAGAGTCATTACCTTTGATGATGTGGTAGGTGTGGGAAAAAGAGGGGTGAATAGGAACTGTCACTTTTCACACATTGGTATTACTTTGATTTTTAAAAAATGTGTTTTCATGAATTACTGTGTAGCTTAGAAATAAAAATGCATTCCCTTTACTATTGTATTCTTTCTCTCTTGCTCTCCTCTGATACGATTCTCAGGCAGGATGTGAACAGAAAGAAAACAGTAACGTTTATTGACTTCCGTATCTCACACTTGTGTTCCAGTGTTTGACTGTTTATGATTTCCTTCCTGTGCTCTGACAGTCTCTAATTTTAGGTATGCCTTTATGGTTAGAAACAGCATTTTGTTTTGCTTGAATTTTAAAACCAACAATCTCAGGAAAGAGCTATGCTTCTGTAACACTGTTGTTTAAGGTTTTCCCGTCTCATAAAACTAGCCCAGAATGCTTTTACTTCCAGACAAAAATGGACCATTTAAGAATAAGTTCCTAATTTGTTGCTAAATGCTAATTATAAGAATTAGATAATAACTTGTATTCCTGAAAATAAGCATAATGGGAATGCATCTTCAGGAAATTGATGGGAATTCTGGATATAAAAGGTGCAGTGTGGTTATCTTAAGTTGAAAAGTAAAATTAGCAAAATGGCTAAGAAAGCCTTAACGTAAAACATTAATTGGGGCTTAATGATGTAATCTTAGCAGTGGGAAAGACACAGAATAACATTCTATCAAACCTTTGTTAGACTTTCTTGCAATTTTGTCTTAACTACAGCATCGAAGAAAGTTGTGTACAATTCATTTTATGAATCAGAATCCAGTTATTTTATATTGTTTTCATTCTTTTACCCAAGAGAGATTCTTAAGTTGTTTTTAGTCACTTCTTTTATTTTAAACCAATAGTGTCTGCCAAGTGGGTAATATTTCCCATTAAAACATGATCTTCTATAATTGGTATAATTGCTCCATAAATAGATAAACCACAGCATAATTCCACAGTCTTTGGGCTTATAAAATCTAATTACATTCACAACACAATATTTTATTCTTAGTGATCTTAAAAAGAACATAAACTTGAACAAAGCCCAAACATTTATGGTAAAGTAATTGGGAGAAGCAAGTTAATTATTGCGAATAGAACTGCCTCTATTAGCAGCCTCTGAGAGAAAGCCCTTTTTTTTTTTTTTTTTTTTTTGAGACAGAGTCTCGCTCTGTGGCCCAGGCTGGAGTGCAGTGGCGCAATCTCGGCTCACTGCAAGCTCCGCCTCCCGGGTTCAAGCAATTCTCCTGCCTCAGCCTCTCCGAGTAGCTGGGACTACAGGCGCCCACCACCACGCCCGGCTAATTTTTTTGTATTTTTAGTAGAGACGGGGTTTCACCTTGGTCTCGATCTCCTGACCTCGTGATCCGCCCGCCTCAGCCTCCCAAAGTGCTGGGATTACAAGCGTGAGCCACCGCGCCCGGCTGAAAGCCCTTTTTTTTAAAAAAAATTTTATTATTATTATACTTTAGGTTTTAGGGTACATGTGCACAATGTGCAGGTTTGTTACATACGTATACATGTGCCATGTTGGTGTGCTGCACCCATTAACTCGTCATTTAACATTAGGTATATCTCCTAATGCTATCCCTCCCCCAACCCCACACCCCGCAACAGTCCCTGGAGTGAGATGTTCCCCTTCCTGTGTCCATGAGTTCTCATTGTTCAATTCCCACCTATGAGTGAGAACATGCAGTGTTTGGTTTTTTGTCCTTGCTATAGTTTACAGAGAATGATGGTTTCCAGTTTCATCCATGTCCCTACAAAGGACCTGAACTCATCATTTTTTATGGCTGCATAGTATTCCACGGTGTATATGTGCCACATTTTCTTAATCCAGTCTATCATTGTTGGACATTTGGGTTGGTTCCAAGTCTTTGCTATTGTGAATAGTGCTGCAGTAAACATACGTGTGCATGTGTCTTTATAGCAGCATGATTTATAATCCTTTGGGTATATACCCAGTAATGGGATGGCTGGGTCAAATGGTATTTCTAGTTCTAGATCCCTGAGGAATCGCCACACTGACTTCTACAATGGTTGAACTAGTTTACAGTCCCACCAACAGTGTAAAAGTGTTCCTATTTCTCCACATCCTCTCCAGCACCTGTTGTTTCCTGACTTTTTAATGATGGCCATTCTAACTGGTCTGAGATGGTATCTCATTGTGGTTTTGATTTGCATTTCTCTGATGGCCAGTGATGATGAGCATTTTTTCATGTGTCTGTTGGCTGCATAAATGTCTTCTTTTGAGAAGTGTCTGCTCATCTCCTTCATCCACTTTTTGATGGGGTTGTTTTTTTCTTGTAAATTTGTTTGAGTTCATTGTAGATTCTGGATATTAGCCCTTTGTCAGATGAGTAAGTGGCAAAAATTTTCTCCCATTTTGTAGGTTGCCTGTTCACTCTGATGGTAGTTTCTTTGGCTGTGCAGAAGCTCTTTAGTTTAATTAGATCCCATTTGTCAATTTTGGCTTTTGTTGCCATTGCTTTTGGTGTTTTAGACAAGAATTCCTTGCCCATGCCTAGTCCTGAATGGTATTGCCGAGGTTTTCTTCAAGGGTTTTTATGGTTTTAGGTCTAACATGTAAGTCTTTAATCCATCTTGAATTAATTTTTGTATAAGGTGTAAGGAAGGGATCCAGTTTCAGCTTTCTAAATATGGCTAGCCAGTTTTCCCAGCACCATTTATTAAATAGGGAATCCTTTCCCCATTTCTTGTTTTTTTTCAGGTTTGTCAAAGATCAGATGGTTGTAGATATGTGGCATTATTTCTGACGGTTCTGTTCTGTTCTATTGATCTATATCTCTGTTTTGGTACCAGTACCATGCTGTTTTGGTTACTGTAGCCTTGTAGTATAGTTTGAAGTCAGGTAGCGTGATGCCTCTGGCTTTGTTCCTTTGGCTTAGGATTGACTTGGTGATGTGGGCTCTTTTTTGGTTCCATATGAACTTTAGTTTTTTCCAATTCTGTGAAGAAAGTCATTGGTAGCTTGATGGGGATGGCATTGAATCTATAAATTACCTTGGGCAGTATGGCCATTTTCACGATATTGATTCTTCCAACCCATGAGCATGGAATATTCTTCCATTTGTTTGTGTCCTCTTTTATTTCGTTGTGCAGTGGTTTGTAGTTCTCCTTGAAGAGGTCCTTCACATCCCTTGTAAGTTGGATTCCTAGGTATTTTATTCTCTTTGAAGCAATTGTGAATGGGAGTTCACTCATGATTTGGCTCTCTGTTTGTTATTGGTGTATAAGAATGCTTGTGATTTTTGCACATTGATTTTGTATCCAGAGACTTTGCTGAAGTTGCTAATCAGCTTAAGGAGATTTTAGGCTGAGATGATGGGGTTTTCTAGACATACAATCATGTCATCTGCAAACAGGTACAATTTGACTTTCTCTTTTCCTAATCGAATACCCTTTATTTCCCTCACCTGCCTGATTGCCCTGGCCAGAACTTCCAACACTATGTTGAATAGGAGTGGTGAGAGAGGGCATCCCTGTCTTGTGCCAGTTTTCAGAGGGAATGCTTCCAGTTTTTGCCCATTCAGTATGATATTGGCTGTGGGTTTGTCATGGATAGCTCTTATTATTTTGAGATATGTCCCATCAATACCTAATTTATTGAGAGTTTTTAGCCTGAAGTGTTGTTGAATTTTGTCAAAGGACTTTTCTGCATCTACTGAAATAATCATGTGGTTTTTGTCTTTGGTTCTGTTTATATGCTGGATTACATTTATTGATTTGCATATGTTGAACCAGCCTTGCATCCCAGGGATGAAGCCGGAGAATGACTTTGACGAGTTGAGAGAAGAAGGCATCAGATGATCAAACTACTCCGAGCTACAGGAGGAAATTCAAACCAATGGCGAAGAAGTTAGAAAGTTTGAAAAAAATTAGATGAATGGATAACTAGAATAACCAATTCAGAGAAGTCCTTAAAGGAGCTGATGGAGCTGAAAGCCAAGGCTTGAGAGGTGCGTGAAGAATGCAGAAGCCTCAGGTGCTGATGAGATCAACTGGAAGAAAGGGTATCAGTGATGGAAGATCAAATGAATGAAATGAAGTGAGAAGCGAAGTTTAGAGAATAAAGAAAAAAAAGAAACGAACAAAGCCTCCAAGAAATATGAGACTATGTGAAAAGACCAAATCTACATCTGATTGGTGTACCTGAAAGTGATGGGGAGAATGGAACCAAGTTGGAAAACACTCTGCAGGATATTATCCAGGAAAACTTCCCCAATCTAGCAAGGCAGGCCAACATTCAGATTCAGGAAATACAGAGAACACCACAAAGATACTGCTCGAGAAGAGCAACTCTAAGACACATAATTGTCAGATTCATCAAAGTTGAAATGAAGGAAAAAATGTTAAGGGCAGCCAGAGAGAAAGGTCGGGTTACCCACAAAGGGAAGCCCATCAGACTAAGAGTGTATCTCTTGGCAGAAACTCTACAAGCCAGAAGACAGTGGGGGTCAATATTCAACATTCTTAAACAAAAGAATTTTCAACCCAGAATTTCATATCCAGCCAAACTAAGCTTCAGAAGTGAAGGAGAAATAAAATCCTTTTACAGACAAGCAAATGCTGAGAGATTTTGTCACCACCAGGCCTGCCCTACAAGAGCTCCTGAAGGAAGCACTAAACATGGAAAGGAACAACCGGTACCAGCCACTGCAAAAACATGCGAAAATGTAAAGACCATCAAGGCTAGGAAGAAACTGCATCAACTAACGAGCAAAATAACCAACTAACATCATAATGACAGGACCAAATTCACACATAACAATACTAACCTTAAATGTAAATGGGCTAAATGCTCCAATTAAAAGACACAGACTCGCAAATTGGATAAAGGGTCAAGACCCATCAGTGTGCTGTATTCAGGAAACCCATCTCACATGCAGAGACACACATAGGCTCAAAATAAAGGGATGGAGGAAGATCTACCAAGCAAATGGAAAACAAAAAGAGGCAGGGGTTGCAATCCTAGTCTCTGATAAAACAGACTTTAAACCAACAAAGATCAAAAGAGACAAAGAAGGCCATTACAGAATGGTAAAGGGATCAATTCAACAAGAAGAGCTAACTATCCTCAATATATATGCACCCAACACAGGAGCACCCAGATTCATACAGCAAGTCCTTAGTGACCTACAAAGAGACTTAAGACTCCCACACAATAATAATGGGAGACTTTAACACCCCACTGTCAACATTAGACAGATCGAGACAGAAAATTAACAAGGATATCCAGGAATTGAACTCAGCTCTGCACCAAGCAGACCTAATAGACATCTACAGAACTCTCCACCCCAAATCAACAGAATATACATTCTTCTCAGCACCACACCACACATATTCCAAAATTGACCACATAGTTGGAAGTAAAGCACTCCTCAGCAAATGTAAAAGAACAGAAATGATAACAAACTGTCTCTCAGACCACAGTGCAATCAAACTAGAATTCAGGATTAAGAAAGTCACTCAAAACCACTCAACTACATGGAAACTGAACAACCTGCTCCTGAATGACTACTGTGTACATAACGAAATGAAGGCAGAAATAAAGATGTTCTTTGAAACCAATGAGAACAAAGACACAACATACCAGAATCTCTGGGACACATTCAAAGCAGTGTGTAGAGGGAGATTTATAGCACTAAATGCCACAGGAGAAAGCAGGAAAGATCCAAAATTGACACCCTAACATCACAATTAAAAGAACTAGAAAAGCAAGAGCAAACACATTCAAAAGCTAGCAGAAGGCAAGAAATAACTAAAATCAGAGCAGAACTGAAGGAAATAGAGACACAAA
>NW_026652280.1:158752031-158760281 GCF_009828535.3 Hylobates moloch
AGGTGGAATGAAGAGAATTTTTAATGTAATAATTCAGTGGGATCTATGCATGAGATTAGTATACACCTTATACACATGTAACATGTAAGAAAATAATGTATCTCAAGATACTCAAGTCAACCAACACTTTAGTTCTCTCTCTTTTTTTTTTTTTGAGATGAAGTCTCACTCTGTTGCCCAGGCTGGAGTGCAGAGGTGTGATCTCGGCTCACTGCTGCAACCTTCGCCTCCTGGGTTCAAGCAATTCTCCTGCCTCAGCCTCCAGAGTAGCTGGGATTACAGGCGTGCACCGCCACACCCGGTTAATTTTTTTGTATTTTTTAGTAGAGATGGGGTTTCACTATGTTGGCCAGGCTGGTCTCGAACACCTGACCACAAGTGATCCACCCACCTCTGCCTCCTAAGGTGCTGGGATTACAGGCGTGAGCCACCATGCCCGGCCTTGTGTTCTTACTATGTACCAAAACCAGAACTGAAGTAATTAATATTTCTGATTTAATTTTTATAAATAAAAAGACAAAAAACATATTTTTCAGATACTGCCTAGAAATGATTAAAAGCATCACTGGAGATACTGAAACCAAACTTAAAATTTATACTGCATCGATTAATTACTTCCCTCTTCTTTACGGGTCTATCTGCTTTGTCTTTGTAGCTTTCTGGCATTACCCTCCTTTGACTTCCTGTCATTATAAAGGCTAACAATGGTCATAGATCAGGATGAAAGAGTTTCGTCTTTGTGTAAATATTCTTTCTTGCAGTCACATTTGTGGGGTTGGGAGTAAGAGGAAAGAATTTGGAATGCAAACAACTTGAACTGACAGTATTTTTTTCTGTATTACTAACATCTAGCACAGTTCCTAATACATAGCTGATCCTTAATAATTGTGAGTTGAAAGAAGAAATGAAGCTTCACAGAACTTATTAGTCCTTACAAAAATGCATAACCACCAAAGATGTATGCCAGTGTGATATCTTTATCATTACTTCTGATACTCAATTCTTAATTTGTATGGTTGTGTTACCTGAACATTTTGTTCTAAAAGCATCTAGACTACAATGCAACCCTAAGAAGAAGGTATGTTAGGAAGACAAGATGTGGAAATCAAAGAAAAATCAGAGAGGGCACTCAATAATTCCTCTTCCTTTGCTACTCCATTATTTATTATTTTCTTAATTCATGTTTTGTAAAAACAGGAAGACTTTTAAGTCCTCCAACAAAACTCTCCCACTCTCATCCAGCTGACTCTTATTCTCAAAAAGGATTTTTTAGCTTCCATTTACCAAGTCTTTAGAACACTCGAAAAGTTTGGGAAAGAAAGAGTAGACCACTGTTTTTGTTGTTGTTGTTGTTTCGTTTTTTATTTTTTATTTTTTAGTATCACTTTGTGCTGGGTGCTCTGTTAGGTAATTTAGCAGAGATTATATGATTTACTCCTCACAGAAACCTTAACAGGTGAGTATGTTCCCAATTTATAAATCAAGAAACTGCTGCTCAGAAAGATATCTGGCTTCAAGGATTCAGCTGCAGGTCTATACCGTGCAAGAGAGTAATTCTCCCACTCTCAAACCTTTGTGTTTGTTTGTTTGTTTTAATTGTTGATCAAAATCTTCTATGCTCCATAATCATGAGGACTTAGTATTCCTCCCTGGAGTAGGGTTAGTATTTATGTTTCCAATGTATCTGGCATTAACTGTTACCATAACAGATCAATTCAGTTGGCCAAGTACTTTACAATGGTCTATTGTTTGAGTAGAAAAAGGAGGCAATGGCAAGTATACAGAATAAAAACTTTCTGTACTGTCACAGACATGATAGATCTCTAATTCCACAAGATGACCATTAGAATGGGTTGCTCAAATTGCCAATACGATGATGATACTGATGATGAAAATGAGGACAATAGTAATACACTCATTTCCTGAGCACCTAACATGTGCCTACGACCGTTTTAAACATTCCTATTGTCTCACTTGATCTTCCTGATAAAGTATGAAGTAAGTGTTATCGTCCTTGCTTTACAGATGAGAAAACTGAAGCTCAGAGTTGTAATTTGCCACGTTCTTATGGTACAAAATGACAGAGCTGGGTTTGAACTGAGTTTTGATGCTCATCCCCCGTCTTTAGCCGTGATGCCACATAGCCTTCTATAACAACAACTAACATAATGGTTCATACTATCACTTAGATTTTAGTTGTGCTTTCTTGTCTCTACCACAATTGCATTTGCTGGAATTCTTTTTGGAGTGTGTGTGTGTGTGTCTGTGTGTGTAGTAGGTGGTTGTATTTATTTCTACTTTATAGGAGAATTTTACCAATAATTCCATGACTTTAATACTCTTCATGCCCAGGATATGCTGGTTTGTTGTGTAACTTAATTTTTCTGTAACTTATAATGCTCATTTCTGAAATAGTCTTCAGAATATGCTATTATCTCATTTTACTTCATTCATATATCTATGTATATACTTTTATATATTACATAAAATACATGTGCATATAATCTCATTTGCATTATTTTACCTTTCAGGTGAAATGGTGTCACCCCAATAATCCAGCTTCTGCTACTTTTCACTCATCCGATAGGTGTTGAGCCCCCACTGTAAGTTAGATACTCTGCTAGACATCTGGGACACCAAGATGTAGGGACATGGTTTCTATACTCAAGAAACTCATGATAACTCATTCTAGGTTATGTTTAAGGCACAGATAAGATTGACACTAAGTCTGTGAAATAGTCCAAGTTTAATTTGTGGAATATATCCAAGTATTCCCCTTCTCCATCTTGCGTAGAAGCTCTACTGCGACATGGCAACAATCTATAAAATGCCTATGTTTAGCATGCTACAGTAAGAGATGCCCAATAGCCTAAGGATGAATTCTAGTTAGTTTCTGCTTAAGAAATTCCCCAAAGTCCTGGAACACAAGATGTTGAAGGGGTTCCAGAAACTAACAGAGAGATCACCTTTATAACTATTGGAAAATTCTGTCACTTTAATTATGTTATCCAAAGCCTTGAAAAACAGACCCTATATTCAAATCCTGGCTTCTTCAGCTACTATCTGTATCATGTCACTATGTTATACAACCCTCCCTGAACCTCAATATCCTTATTTGTAAAATGAAGATAATAATGTCTTTTATTAGTTTGCTTATGTTTTCATTCGTCCAGAAAACATATTCTTAAATGCCTACCGCATCCCAGGCATTGAGCTAGACATTAGATAAACAATGTTCAACAAGATAGCCACTGTTCCTACACTCCTGAGCCTTATAGCCTGGTGAGAGACAGAGGCAGTAAATGAACTGGGTGCTATGATGAAGAATAAAGTGAGGCAATCTGCTTTCAGGTGGGTAAGCAGAGAAGGTCTCTCTGTGGATATGATATTAGGCTGATATCTAAAGAATGCAAAAGACAAGCTTTGTAAATGGCAAGTGAGAAAAGTGTTTCAAGTAAAGGAAATGGTTTGTGCAAAGGTCCTGAGCTAGTAAAGGAAGAGTTTGAGAAAGCAAAAGTAGCCTAGTAGATTAAAAAATGAAAAGCGGGGGGGTGTGTGGGGGGAGGTGGGGGGGCATTATCCTAAAAAATGGACATTTTCTACCCTAAAACCCAGTAATTTCACTCATGGTATATAACCTAGATAAATTCTTAAATATGCCTACTAGGAGACATATATAAAATACTCCCAATAGCACTAATCTTTGTTCTTGATAGCACAAAATTAAAATAATCCAAACATGGACAAAAGAAAGGATAAGTAAGTTTTGGTGTATTCGCACAATGGAAGATTATACAGCAGCAAAATGAATGAATTGTAGTTAGACCAATGAAGATGAATTTTATAAGTAAACTTTGAGATGAATACCTAGTGGTTGTGACCACGTCGTTGACCTCAAGCAGCAGTTGGCTCCTCCACATGGAACCCTGGAGTTGGAGACACAGAATCTCCCTTCCCACTCCTGTATTTGGCTTTGTGAGAAACCTTCCCATCAAACATAATGGCTAGCAATGTTATCAACAAGTCAAATCCTCACTCCATGAACCCCAGACTATTCACTGGGAATCTCAACACTCTCGTGGTCAAGAAGTCTGATGTGGAAGTAATCTTTTCAAAGTATGGCAAAACTGTGGGTGGCTCTGTTCATAAGGGCTTTGCCTCTGTTCACTGTGTTCGTGAGAGAAACACCCGGGCTACCGTGGCAGAAGGGGATGGCAGAATGATTGCCGGCCAAGTTTTAGATACTAATCTGGCTGCAGAGCTGAAAGTGAACTGAGGAGAAGCCGGCGTGAGATGATCTGCAGCGGAGATGTATGGCTCCTCTTTTGACTTGGTCTGTGACTTTCAGTGGGATTATTATGACAGGTCGCACAGTGATCCAGCACATGCTTCTCCTCCTCCTCCTAGTGCTTGGGCTGTAGCACCCTCAAAACGCCAGCATGTATCAGGAAACACCTCACAAAGGGGCAAAAGTGGCTTCAATTCTAAGAGTGGGCAGTGGGAATCTTCCAAATGGAAAGGAGATGACCTTCAGGCCATAAGAAGGAATTGACCCAGATAAAACAAAAAGTGGATTCTGAACTGGAAAATCTGGAGAAATTTGAAAAGGAGGGGAGCCAACAAGGAGTGGAGTTGAAGAATGTGAAGTCAGATGATGGGCAGAGCAGCAGCTCCGTGAAGTAAGATGAGACTAATGTGAAGATGGAATCTGAGGGGCTGCAGATGACTCTGCTGAGGAGAAGGACCTGCTGGATGACAATGATACTGAATGTGGGGGTGACCAACTGGAGATAATCAAGGATGATGAAAAAGAGGCTGAGAGAGGGGAGGATGACAGAGACAGCGCCAATGGCGGGAATGACTTTTTTTTTCTTTTGAGACAGTCTTGCTCTGTCACCCAGGCTGGAGTGCAGTGGCGCAATCTCGGCTCACTGCAAGCTCTGCCTCCCAGGTTCACGCCATTCTCCTGCCTCAGCCTCCCAAGTAGCTGGGATTACAGACGTGTGCCACCATGCCCAGCTAATTTTTGTATTTTTTTTTTAGTAGAGACGGTGTTTTGCCACATTGGCCAGGTTGGTCTCGAACTCCTGACCTCAGGTGATCCACCCGCCTCGGCCTCCCAAAGTGCTGGATTACAGGCGTGAGCCACCGCATCCAGCTGAGAATGACTCTTAAGCACATGATGGGGTTTAGAAATCCTATGCCATTATTTCTTTACCTAGGCGGCTGTCTAAGATCAAATTCCTCACCTGACCCTCTCCCCTGGTGTCTTCAGCACATGCTCACTGTTCTCCCCATCCCTGTCCTTACCATGTTCATTAATTCATATTGCTCTGAGCCTGGTCTCATTATCACTTCCTTTGAGGTTCCTAGTAGTTTTGTTAAGTCTCACCCTGTAATTTTTGCTTTTAATTTTGATACCTCTTTATGACTTATCGATTAAAAGGATGTATGGTTTTTATCAACTGTCTCTAAAATAATCTCTTGTTATACAGGAGAACGGTTCTTTTCATTCATACATGAGTTCAGCAGTTGCTTCCCTAACTGCAGAGGAAATCTCATTTAGTGCGGTAGCACTGGAGGGCAGCTTTGAGTTGGAAGTATGTGGATTATGCCCTACATACGCATGCTGTGTGGGGCAGTGCAGCACAAATGTAACAGTGTATTTTTGTGAATGAGAGTTGGCATGTCAAATGCATCCTCTAAAAAGAATCCGTGTAATAGTCTCAAGACAGTTTTCTAAAGTCGATGCTCTGGGTTATTTTTGTGAACAGCCTGATGTTTGGGGCCTTTTCCCCACAAAATAAACAAGCCCTTATTAAAGGAGAAACTTGTAGAAAAATAAATAAATAGTACCTTGAATGGAGAAAAAATTACCAAAAAACAACCCCAACTTACAGTATTATTTACTGTGCATTTAAAACAATCTTAAAATACCCCAAATTTAAAAATATTATAAAAGTATTTTTAAAAAGCAAAAGAACTGAAACTCCTGCTTCTGGGCAACGTGTTAGAACAGAGAGCAAATTTACCCCTCCGCCCTAACTCGATAACTAGAAAAATACGTGGAACAGTGGCTTTTGGAAATTGGACAACGGGCAGAGCGGGACTGTGGTGTTTGAGTGAAGGAAAACAAACCAGGTGAGCTCTGTAATTGCACCAGCTTGCCCCCTGAAGGGAGAACCGAACCCCAAACAAAATCCAGTGGTAATGAAGAAAGCAGACTGGCGTTAGGGGAGAACAAGGCAGACGCAATTTACAGAGCAGAGTACTGTAGAGGAGGGAGCTGTACAGGAGAGCTCTGGGGATCTGCAGAATGATCTGTTTAACCCTTTTATACCTGAGGTTGCAATTTTTTGAATTTGAAAAATCAGACCTTGGTGATGACATTGAGCAGTAGGATATAAATAACTCCCACATGCTTAGCGTTCCATTAATGGAACACTAGGCATAAATGGGAGTGAGAGACAATAACCTGAGGTCAGCGAAAGACCTACCAGAAGGGAGCAGGCAGAACAATTCCTGGATCTCATAGAGCACTGGGAAATGTTCTTGCTTCCACAAGTCAGAGTGAACAGGTCTCATGATATATGGAGCATCAGTAGGAAACTAAGAAGTAAAGCATCTTAATAGTCAGCATAAAACCTTACTAGAGGTTGCTGTGGACTCAAAACCACAAAGCTTAAAAGCGAGCTTGAAAGGATCCAACCGTTATCCAAATAACTGCATACCAGAAAAAAGTACAACATTATTAAAAGAATACAAGAAAATCTAGCCACCAGTGACATAAATTCACAATGCCCAGTATCTGAGAAAAAAATAAATAACCATGAGGCATGCAAAGAAGCAGTAAAATAATATCCCAAAACATAGACAAAAACCAATCCATAGATACTGATGCAAAAATGATATCAATGATGAAACTAGTGCATAAGAACATCACAACAACTCCATGTGTTCAGAAGGTAGAAGAAAATGTAGCCACAATGAGAAGAGAATTTGAAAATGTGAAAAAGACCCAAATGGAACTTCTAGAGATTATCCAAAGTAAGAAATTCACTGGACGAGATTTGTGTCTTTGAATTTAAAGCACATCTCAAGTAAAAACCAAAAATTGAATCTTGCTTTTTTATCCAGTCTGACAATATCTGACTTTTGATTAGAATATTTAGTACATTCACACTAAATATAACCATCAAGTGCTAGAAAAGTTAGGCCATTTTGCTGTTTTTCTGTTCATCTCATCTTTTTGTTCTTGTTGCTCCTATGTTCCTCCGTTACTCTTTTTTGTGCTAAACATTTATTTATTTAATTTTAAGTTCTAGGGTACACATGCAGGACATGCAGGTTTGCTACATAAGTAAACATGTGCCATGGTGGTGTGCTGCACCTACTAACCCATCACCTAAGTATTAAGCCCAGCATGCATTAGCTATTTTTCTTAACGCTCTCCCTCTCCCCACTGCACTGCCAACAGGCTCAGTGTGTGTTGTTCCCCTCCCTGTGTGCATGTGTATGTTCATTGCAGCACTATTCACAATAACAAAGACGTGAAATCAACCCGAATGCCCATCAATGATAGACTGGATAAAGAAAATGTAGTACATATATACCACGGAATACTATGCAGCCATGAAAAGGATTGAGATCATGTCCTTTGCAGGGACCTGGATGGAGCTGGAAGCCATTATCCTCAGCAAGTTCACACAGCAATGGAAAACCAAACACCACATGTTCTCACTTATAGTGGGAGCTGAATAATGAAAAATTTATTCTTTTATTTTAATTCCTCTTCTGACTTGATAGCTATATTTATTTGCTTTATTTTTGGTAATTCCTCTAAAAATACCGTATGAGACTGGGTGTGGTAGCATGCACCTGTAGTCCTAGCTACTTGGAAGGTTGAGGTGGGAGGATTGTTTAAGCCCAGAAATTTGGGGCTGTAGTGTGCTATGCTGATCAGGTGTCTGCACTAAGCTTGGCATCAATATGGTAACTTCCTGGAAGGAGAGAACCACCAGGTTATCTAAGGACGGATGAATTAGCCCAAGTTGAAAATAGAGCAAGTCAAAGTTCTGATGCTGATTAATAGCAGAATTGTGCCTGTAAATAGCCATTGCACTCCAGCCTGGGCAACATAGCGATAGCCCATCTATAATAAAAATAAAAAGACAGGCCAGGCACGGTGGCTCATGCCTGTAATCCCAGCACTTTGGGAGGCTGAGGCGGGTGGATCACGAGGTCAGGAGA
>NW_026652280.1:158760381-158776671 GCF_009828535.3 Hylobates moloch
TGACATTATTTCTGAGGGCTCTGTTCTGTTCCATTGATCTATGTCTCTGTTGTGGTACCAGCACCATGCTGTTTCGGTTACTGTAGCCTTGTAGTATAGTTTGAAGTCAGGTAGCGTGATGCCTCCAGCTTTGTTCTTTTGGCTTAGGATTGACTTGGCGATGCGGGCTCTTTTTTGGTTCCATATGAACTTTAAAGTAGTTTTTTCCAATTCTGTGAAGAAAGTCATTGGTAGCTTGATGGGGATGGCATTGAATCTATAAATTACCTTGGGCAGTATGGCCATTTTCACGATATTGATTCTTCCAATCCATCAGCATGGAATGTTCTTCCATTTGTTTGTATCCTCTTTTATTTCATTGAGCAATGGTTTGTAGTTCTTCTTGAAGAGGTCCTTCACATCCCTTGTAAGTTGGATTCCTAGGTATTTTATTCTCTTTGAAGCAATTGTGAATGGGAGTTCACTCATGATTTGGCTCTCTGTTTGTCTGTGATTGGTGTACAAGACTGCTTGTGATTTTTGTACATTGATTTTCTATCCTGAGACTTTGCTGAAGTTGCTTATCAGCTTAAGGAGATTTTGGGCTCAAACAGTGGGGTTTTCTAGATATACAATCATATCATCTGCAAACAGGGACAATTTGACTTCCTCTTTTCCTAATTGAATACCCTTTATTTCCTTCTCCTGCCTGATTGCCCTGGCCAGAACTTCCAGCACTGTGTTGAATAGGAGTGGTGAGAGAGGGGATCCCTCTCTTGTGCCAGTTTTCAAAGGGAATGCTTCGAGTTTTTGCCCACTCAGTATGGTACGGGCTGTGGGTTTGTCATAGATAGCTCTTATTATTTTGAGATACGTCCCATCAATACCTAATTTATTGAGAGTTTTTAGCATGAAGGGTTGTTGAATTTTGTCAAAGGCCTTTTCTGCATCTATTGAGATAATCATGTGGTTTTTGTCTTTGGTTCTGTTTATATGCTGGATTACATTTATCGATTTGCATATGTTGAATCAGCCTTGCATCCCAGGGATGAAGCCAACTTGATCATGGTGTATAAGCTTTTGGATGTGCTGCTGGATTCGGTTTGCCAGTATTTTATTGAGGATTTTTGCATCAATGTTCATCAAGGATATTGGTCTGAAATTCTCTTTTTTGGTTGTGTCTCTGCCAGGCTTTGGTATCAGGATGATGCCGGCCTCATAAAATGTGTTAGGGAGGATTCTCTCTTTTTCTGTCGATTGGAATAGTTTCAGAAGGAATGGTACCAGTTCCTCCTTGTACCTCTGGTAGAATTCGGCTGGGAATCCCTCAGGTCCTGGACTCTTTTTGGTTGGTAAGCTATTGATTATTGCCACAATTTCAGAGCCTGTTATTGGTCTATTCAGAGATTCAACTTCTTCTTGGTTTAGTCTTGGGAGGGTGTATTTGTCGAGGAATTTATCCATTTCTTCTAGATTTTCTAGTTTATTTGCGTAGAGGTGTTTGTAGTATTCTCTGATGGTAGATTGTATTTCTGTGGGATCGGTGGTGATATACCCTTTATCATTTTTTATCGAGTCTATTTGATTCTTCTCTCTTTTCTTCTTTATTAGTCTTGCTAGCAGTCTATCAATTTTGTTGATCTTTTCAAAAAAACCAGCTCCTGGATTCATTAATTTTTTGAAGGGTTTTGTGTGTCTCTATTTCCTTCAGTTCTTCTCTGAGTTTAGTTATTTCTAGCCTTCTGCTAGCTATTGAATGTGTTTGCTCTTGCTTTTCTAGTTCTTTTAATTGTGATGTTAGGGTGTCAATTTTGGATCTTTCCTGCTTTCTCTTATGGGCATTTAGTGCTATAAATTTCCCTCTACACACTGCTTTGAATGTGTCCCAGAGATTCTGGTATGTTGTGTCTTTGTACTCATTGGTTTCAAAGAACATCTTTATTTCTGCCTTCATTTCGTTATGTACCCAATAGTCATTCAGGAGCAGGTTGTTCAGTTTCCATGTTTTGAGCGGTTTTGAGTGAGTTTCTTAATCCTGAGTTCTAGTTTGATTGCACTGTGGTCTGAGAGACAATTTGTTATAATTTCTGTTCTTTTACATTTGCTGAGGAGAGCTTTACTTCCAACTATGTGGTCAATTTTGGAATAGGTGTGGTGTGGTGCTGAAAAAAATGTATATTCTGTTGATTTGGGGTGGAGAGTTCTGTAGATGTCTATTAAGTCTACTTGGTGCAGAGCTGAGTTCAATTCCTGGGTATCTTTGTTAACTTTCTGTCTCGTTGATCTGTCTAATGTTGACAGTGGGGTGTTAAAATCTCCCATTATTATTGTGTGGGAGTTTAAGTCCCTTTGTAGGTCACTCAGGACTTGCTTTATGAATCTGGGTGCCCCTGTGTTGGGTGCATATGTATTTAGGATAGTTATCTCTTCTTGTTGAATTGATCCCTTTACCATTATGTAATGGCTTCCTTTGTCTCTTTTGATCTTTGTTGGTTTAAAGTCTATTTTATCAGAGACTAGGATTGCAACCCCTGCCTTTTTTTGTTTTCCATTTGCTTGGTAGATCTTCCTCCATCCCTTTATTTTGAGTCTATGTGTGTCTCTGCACGTGAGATGGGTTTCCTAAATACAGCACACTGATGGGTCTTGACTCCTTATCCAGTTTGCCAGTCTGTGTCTTTTAATTGGAGTATTTAGCCCATTTACATTTGAAGTTAATATTGTTATGTGTGAATTTGGTCCTGTCATTATGATGTTAGTTGGTTATTTTGCTCGTTAGTTGCAGTTTCTTCCTAGCCTCGATGGTCTTTACAATTTGGCATGTTTTTGCAGTGGCTGGTACCGGTTGTTCCCTTTCATATTTAGTGCTTCCTTCAGTAGCTCTTTTAGGGCAGGTCTGGTGGTGACAAAATCACTCAGCATTTGCTTGTCTGTAAAGTATTTTATTTCTCCTTCACTTATGAAGCTTAGTCTGGCTGGATATGAAATTCTGGGTTGAAAATTCTCTTCTTTAAGAATGTTGAATATCGGCCCCCACTCTCTTCTGGCTTGTAGAGTTTCTGCCGAGAGATCAGCTGTTAGTCTGATGGGCTTCCCTTTGTGGGTAACCTGACCTTTCTCTCTGGCTGCCCTTAACATTTTTTCCTTCATTTCAACTTTGGTGAATCTGACAATTATGTGTCTTGGAGTTGCTCTTCTCGAGGAGTATCTTTGTGGCGATCTCTGTATTTCCTGAATTTGAATGTTGGCCTGCCTTGCTAGACTGGGGAAGTTCTCCTGGATAATATCTTGCAGAGTGTTTTCCAGCTTGGTTCCATTCTCCCCGTCACTTTCAGGTACACCAATCAGACGTAGGTTTGGTCTTTTCACATAGTCCCATATTTCTTGGAGGCTTTGTTTGTTTCTTTTTATTCTTTTTTCTCTAAACTTCCCTTCTCGCTTCATTTCATTCATTTCATCTTCCATTGCTGATACTCTTTCTTCCAGTTGATCGCATCGGCTACCGAGGCTTCTGCAATCTTCACGTAGTTCTCAAAACTTGGCTTTCAGCTCCATCAGCTCCTTTAAGCCCTTCTCTGCATTGGTTATCTTAGTTATACATTCATCTATTTTTTTTCAAAGTTTTTAACTTCTTTGCCATTGGTTTGTATTTCCTCCCATAGCTCGGAGTAGTTTGATCATCTGAAGCCTTCTTCTCTCAACTCGTCAAAGTCATTCTCCGTCCAGCTTTGTTCTGTTGCTCATGAGGAACTCCATTCCTTTGGAGGAGGAGAGGTGCTCTGCTTTTTAGAGTTTCCAGTTTTTCTGCTCTGTTTTCTCCCCATCTTTGTAGGTTTTTCTACTTTTGGTCTTTGATGATGGTGATGTACAGGTGGGTTTTTGGTGTGGGTGTCCTTTCTGTTTGTTAGTTTTCCTTCTAACAGACAGGACCCTCAGCTGCAGGTCTGTTGGAGTTTGCTAGAGGTCCACTCCAGACCCTGTTTTGCTGGGTGTCAGCAGCGGTGGCTGCAGAACAGCGGATTTTTGTGAATCGCAAATTCAGCTGTCTGATCGTTCCTCTGGAAGTTTTATCTCAGAGGAGTACCTGGCCGAGTGAGGTGTCAGTCTGTCCCTACTAGGGGGTGCCTCCCAGTTAGGCTGCTCGGGGGTCAGGGACCCACTTTAGGAGGCAGTCTGTCCGTTCTCAGATCTCCAGCTGCGTGCTGGGAGAACCACTACTCTCTTCAAAGCTGTCAGACAGGGACATTTAAGTCTGCAGAGGTTCCTGCTGTCTTTTTGTTTGTCTGTGCCCTGCCCCCAGAGGTGGAGCCCACAGAGGCAGGCAGGCCTCCTTGAGCTGTGGTGGGCTCCACCTAGTTCGAGCTTCCTGGCTGCTTTGTTTACCTAAGCAAGCCTGGGCAATGGCGGGCACCCCCGCCCCCCCAGCCTCACTGCCGCCTTGCAGTTTGATCTCAGACTGCTGTGCTAGCAATCAGCGAGACTCCGTGGGTGTAGGACCCTCCAAGCCAGGTGCGGGACACAATCTCCTGGTGTGCCGTTTTCCAAGCCCGTTGGAAAGGCGCAGTATTAGGGTGGGAGTGACCCGATTTTCCAGGTGCCGTCTGTTACCCCTTTCTTTGACTAGGAAAGGGAACTCCCTGACCCCTTGTGCTTCTCGAGTGAGGCAATGCCTCGCGCTGCTTTGGTTCGCGCATGGTGTGCTGCACCGACTGTCCTGCACCCACTGTTTGGCACTCCCTAGTGAGATGAACCCAGTACCTCAGATGGAAATGCAGAAATCACCCGTCTTCTGTGTCTCTCACGCTGGGAGCTGTAGACCGGAGCTGTTCCTATTTGGCCATCTTGGCTCCACCCGACCTATTCTCTTTTTATCTACATTTATGCCCTTGATGATCTGTATTCTCAAGACCTCACAATAGTATTTTTTCTTCATCTGTTATAGGTAAATGCACAAACTGGCCCAGGTGGAAAGACTTGACCTAGGTAATAATGAATTCAATGAGCTGGTAAGCCATCTCTATGCTACCATGCTCAAATTATGTCTTTCCTAGACTTTTTTCTTAATATCTAGGCTTGTTTATGCAACTGAATGATTAACATGTCTAGTTGACTCTAGAGTAGAAATTTCCAACTGAATACCTAAAACTGAACTTCCAGTCTACCCAAAACCCTGCTCCACCTGGTCTTCCTCATCAGTCACTTGCAACTCCATCCTTGTAGTTGTTCAGACCAAAACACATCTTTAGTCACATTCAACGCTCATTCCCCACAGCTGACTCATCAAGACATTTAGTTCTTATCTTAACTATATCCAGAACCCAACCACCTCTCAACACCTTTGCCATTGCCTTATTTATGGCCACCACTGTGGCCATAAATTTCTTATAATAAGAAATAAGAAAAATGGATTTGGTGCAAGCCACCATCACCTCTTATTTGACTTATTACATTAGCCTCCTCTTTGATCTTCCCTCGTCTACTGTTGTCCCCCTCAGTCTGTTTATAAGCCTGCAATCACAGATATTCTTCTAAAATCATTTCAGAAACATCTTTCATAAAAAAACCTTTCAGTGACCCCCCGATCCTACTCAGAATCAAAGCCAAAGTCTCTACATTGTGATGTAAGATCGTATATTATGCAACTCCCCATTACATCATCTCTTTACTCCTCTCCCTCTCTCTCTCTTCTTTAGTGATACTGGTCTCCTAGGATATCTTCAAGCAAGTAAAATGTCCCTGCTTTAGAATCTCCATATTAGCATGCTTTTTCATTTCCTTTCAGCCTTGGCTCCAATCTCGTATTCTCATTGAGGCCTTACCTGATCACCCTACTAAAAATTAAATCCTTATATGAATTCTCTCTGTCTACCTCCTCTGCTTAACTTTTCTCCGTAGCACTTGTAACCTTTTAATATGTTATTTTATTTAATTTAATTATTTTGTTTACTCTCATTCTTCCCTACTGAATGTAAAGTCCTCCTGGTAGGAATTTTTATCTGTTTTGTTCTCTGCCGTACCCCAGATCAGCACATAATACTCTCTCAATGATAGTTGCTGAGTGAAGAAAGAGTACACACTTTTTTGCATTTCTGAGTATCTGATAGTGTCTGGATTGCAGTAATATTTTATTTAAGGTTCATAAAAGCCCTGTAAGGTAATTTCTACATCCATTTTAAATGTGATAAAACTAAAATGTCTAAGATTTCCATCAGTGGTGTCTCAAGAATTCCTGTATAGGCCGGACTTAAGGACAGAATTCTTATTAGTGGAGAGATAAAAAAAAATCTTTCAGAAAAACACCATTTTCTCATAGTGTATGTTTACTTGAGAGTGCTTTGAGAAATGCTGACTGCATATGGAGTACACTTGGGTTCCCTGAACCTTTGACATCAACTCTTGCCCAAGGTTTGTGTATTAGTCTGTTTTCACACTGCTATAAAGAACTGCTCCAGACTGGGTAATTTATATAGAAAAGAGGTTTAACTGATTCACAGTTCCACGTGGCTGGGCAGGCTTCGGGAAACTTAAAATCATGGCTGAAGGGGAAGCAGGCACATCTTACATGGCGGCAGGCGAGAGAGAGCATGTGAAGGAGGAACTGTCAAACACTTATAAAACCTTCAGATCTCATGAGAACTCACTCAGTTTCATGAGAACAGCATAGGAGAAACCACCCCCATGATCCAATCACCTCCCACCAGGTCCCTTCCTCAATATAGGATTATGGGGATTACAATTCAAGATGAGATTTGGGTCAGGACACAGACCACGACTGTATTGGTTTGACAACTATTCATAGCTATAGCAGCTTTCAAGTCAATATGTTTTGGAGACAATGACTACAATTTGTCTATAACAGAAGTTCATTTAAGGGAGTAGAAAATAATAAGACTGATGATGAAATGGTGCCATATTATGAGGTTTTAGAATGGTTTGCTGAGAATTGGTTTCAGCCATTGATTCCCAAACCTGTGGTGACTCTTAAAAATATTGAAGTGGGGCCCCACCCTACACCTCCCACTGGTGTAGATATTTAATAAGCTTCTTGGATTTTTGTTAAGCAGCCAGCCCTGCATGCCAACCATATTGGCATTTGTGAACAGATGCTGGAGCTTTTCAGATGGCAGTTTGCATAGATTTTGTGTATTTGACATTTACTTGTTGCTGAAGAGTACCCCCAGTTTTGTGCACTACACAATCAGGTAAATCTGACAGGAAGGTGGTTGGAATGTCTTTTAGAGCAATGTATCATGCACTGCCTCACAATAGTATTTTTCTCCATCTGTTGTAGGTCAATGCACAAACTGGCCCAGTTGGAAAGACTTGACCTAGGCAATAATGAATTCGGTGAGCTGGTAAGCAAATGCATTTTCTGAACTTGATAAATACCCTTCAGGAAATTCTTTCTTTTGCTCTTTGTAAACCAAGGTATTAACTCGATTGCACATTTGCATTTGCTAAATGTAAAAGTAAAAAACTGGAAGTTAATATTAGCTTTCACTTTTTGGAAAAAAAAAATGGAATCGAGCCAGATACAAATTGATAATTTTGAGAACCAACTATGTGACAGGTACCATGCTTAGTATGTTACATATATTATCTCTTTTAATCCTGATTAGACATGTTGTCATTTTAACCGAATGGAAATGAACTTAAAATGGTCACTGTCATACATAGCTATTAAGTGACTGAACAGGGATTAAACCCAGACTTGTTTAAATGCAAAGACCGTACCTTGAAAACCTGCTTTGGAGGCTTCTTGGTGCCATTGCATGAGAGAAGTAAGTCACCAATGGCATTCTGGTTCTTACTATATTGAAAGCGTCTTTCTAGTGAACCCATATTACTACTTCACTGCTGGCAAGACTGGCAGAATTCTGCCTGCTCCTTTTAAGCATCCATTTTGTTTAAAATTTGCCTGAAGACCAAAATCTCAAATGCAAATCCGAAAGCGTATACTTCTTTACAAGACGACTCAGCTTTCTCTATCCAGAAGTCTTCCACTTGAATATCTCAAATTTCAAAAAATTCAATTCATCTAAAGTGTATTTTAACTATTTTAAAATTAAAACATGGACACAGGAAGGGGAACATCACATTCCGGGTACTGTTGTGGGGTGGGGGGTGGGGGGGGCGGGGACAGCATTAGGAGATATACCTAATGCTAAATGACGAGTTAATGGGTGCAGGAAATCAACATGGCACATGGATACATATGTAACAAACCTGCACATTGTGCACATGTACCCTAAAACCTAAAGTATAATAAAAAAAAAAAAAAAAAAGAAAATTTCTTGTGCCATTTCTCAATGAAAAAAAAAAAAAAAAATTAAAACATTTAAATAAGCAAACCATTCCCTGTCCCAGGTCTGTTACTAGCTATGTGACTTTGTGCAAGTTGCATAACCTCTTTTAGCCTTATTTTCCTCATGTATAAAATGGGGATTATAGTGTTCTGCCTCACACAGGGCTTGTGTGAGAATTAAATGAGATAATGCATGTACGGGACCTGGCAAAAGTTATTCTAATAAATGCCAGTGTGCAAGGGTGAAAGGGCTTAACTCACACTGTATTTTGAATGCACAAAGAAAATTAATTTGTTTTACTTCAACCATAGCTAATCTGATCATTACCCCAGCCTCCATCAGTTGTTTATTAAGGATAAAAACTGAGTTTTATTCTTCTGTGATTAAGTTTAATCTGATTTAAGAAGTTAGGTAGTCCCTTCAGGTTGTTTTCATCTTTCTTGCATAAAAATTCCTAGTCTCTCATGTTCCTCTGTCCATCCCCTGCTTTCCTCCCTAAGATGGAATTTGGGTGTGTGCAGAGGAGGCTAAATTTCCTTGTGACCTGGGCAATAAGGACTGTCTGGCCTCAAGCTAGTTTTCAGAAGTAGGTTGGCAGCACTTGCTGGTCTCTGGGCTGCTGTCTGCAGCTGATGCTGCCTTCTGTGTTAAATCGTCAGTTCTGAATCCGCAGTCAGGTCTTCGGGCTCAGACAAAACTCTCTAGAGCATTGGCCATCTTCCTCTTTGGGCATTGCTATACTCCGCTCTCACTGGCTGTAAATGAATGAGGCTGTGCCCTGTCCTCCCTCCAGCACAGGATGAGCAGTCCATCCCCAGTTTGTGTTGTGAAGGGCCCTCACCAGCTATGACCTCAGTAGTGGCCCCATGGCCTGTCTGCTGGCTCTGAGAGTCCACATAACATACAAACTGAGAGACACCAAGTAAAGCTGAACTCCAGAGACTTCTTTGCCTGTCAGATTACACTGTCAAGTTTACTCTGCTTTAGATATACCTAGTGTTGTTACAAAGCAGTTTGCAGGGTGGCCTCAACACAGATATTAAGGCAAGAGTACCTTGTAAATACATAGCTTAATGCACCTCAGGAATTTTTAAAGGAGATATTTATTAATGTAGGTAGAGAGATTGGAGAGGGTGGTAAATAACAGATAGTGGCAAAACTAGTAGTTTTATACTTATTATTTTAAAAATAAGTTGTTAAAGACCTAAGATCTGCCCACACTTTTATTAAGACATGTAGGTCAGCCTAATAATTGAAAAACATGGAGGGTAACTTTGGGTCTATAGCTCACTCTCTAACTTCAGCTTCCTTATCAATATAGTAAGGGCATCAATCTCCCCTATCTTACAGGCTTTTTGAGAGAATTTCATGCAAGATAATCTACAACAAACATTCAGTATGTTAAATGAATTTCAATTCTGTCAGGTATATTATTCTGCAAGTGTTTCATATGACTGTGTGAATCAGTATTTTACTGTAAAGATTTGGGTCAACAGTGATGAAAAGGGTGGGTTTATTTTTCAAAACTAGATGTACTAAAAGTAAATTTTAAATTATCTTAATAACGTATGAGTTATGGTATCTAAGAAATCCTATGAGCAGAAATAACTTTTATTTTGTGTTATGCCGGTATTTCATGCTAGGCACAAAATAAGTCTCTTTTTCTATTTTCTTACTTTGGCGTTTGTTCTAGGAGGTTTTATTTGGTAGTGCTTAAGTATTTGAAGAGTATAACTGTGGAACTTTACATTTCTGATGTTACTCACTTCTAATCATAGTTTGACTATTACTAGTCATATGCATGGAACAGGCTGTTGTTGTAACAGTAACAACTTTGAATGAGAAAATAAGAGATTTTGCTCTGATAAGAGATCTCTAGAAACAATGTCATGTGGAGGAGAGGAGATCAAATTCTATTCTGTAGCTAGATATTGACACCGTAGGAGATTATCATTAGGTGATTTATTTTTGCATGACATGTTAAAGAGACAATGATGTGGAGAGTAGATGACTATAATTTTAAAAATAAAATTTGAAGGCCTAATGAGAACAGAAGTTGGCTTGCTTGAGAAGCAATGTAAATGTCCCAAATAAGATTCAGAGTAGAAATATCTACTTATAGAAGCATTTGTAATAATGAAAAATTCTAAACAAAGGGAATTATTTTATATTTTTAATGGCAATTATCCCCAGAATATATTGGACAAAGTTCTAAGAACATAACAGATATTTTTGGGGTTTTTTTTGTTGTTTCTTTCATGAATTGTTTTGTTCAACATAAAATGAATAAATGTTCATTTTTTAAAAAATAGAAAGTTAAAAAGTGAAAAAATGAGAGTAAGGATCATTCATGATCTCATCCTATATATAACCATTATTAATATTTTTTAGTATATTCTTCCCTTTACTCTCATTTTCTTTAATGAAGTCAAACAAGTATTATCTGGGGTCAGGTCAGAGATGGAACACTATTAGGCTGATGTATGGAACCAGATAACATCAACCCTTAGGATCATCCTCTTTGCTGACCATGGCCAACCCTCCCCCTAATCTAGACCCAGCTTCCAGCTGCAAGCCTCCTTCACTGCCTCTCTCCTCCCCTCCCTGTGCTGGAAAGAAGAGGGCTGCTCTATAAAGGAGAGTGTCACTTAAGGCCCCAACAACTTTGCCATGGGAGCCTTCATCAGAAGAGTCAGTTATAAGAAACAAAACTTGCTTTTTTGTAAGCCAGAAAGAAAGAAGAGCCCAGCCCAGAGGAGACTAACAAACTAAGTGAGAAGTAGTCTATATGTGGTTTAGAGTTCGGGAATTCAAAGAAAGCAGCGTGGGTAGGGACCCACTAACCACAAAGTATCAATGGGTAGCAGGGAAGGAACGCAGGGAGTACAATGGTGATTGGAGCAGCGTCTCCCCTTATGTGAAATTCCCTTGTCTTTGCCCCCACCAAACCCCTCCAAAGGACTCCTAAAGAGAATAACTGGGGAGGGCTATTTCAAGAAGGACCCAATTTCCTTATCCTATGCTATTCAAGCAGGGAGTGCTTGAATAGATTTAAAATTTTACTGTAAGTATGGCATAATACATACTGCTTATATGTGTCTGCACAGATATTTCTACCTACCAAATTGGAATTATAATGTGCATTCTATTTTATTTTAAAGCGTGGTTATCAAATTCAAAATCTAGATTCCTTACAGGCATTGTAATATATAACCTTTTTTTGTAGCTGAACTGGAAAGACTGCCAAATAATGGATACAAAATAAACACTAAATTTCTAATGAGATTGCTGATTTTTTCATATGTTTATGGCAATTTGTGTTTCCTCTTTTGTGAAATGCCAGTTTATGTATTTTTGCTCATTTTTCTATTGGTAGTCATTTTCTTGTTGATTTATGGAGATCTTTGATATATTTCACATACTAATCCTTTGTTGTCTGTAGGTACTACAGTTATTTCTTTTCAGTCTCTGAAGAGTCTTTTTTTCTACCTGGTGTATTTTGATGGATAGAAGGTCTTAATTGTAAAATAAGAAAATGTATACTTTTTTGGGGGTAGCACATTTTCTGTTTTGCTTAAGAAGTCCTTCCCTCCTCAAAGCCAAAACATGTTTTTCATATGTTTTCTTCTAAACGTTTGAAGGTTTAATTTTTTCATAATCAAATTGGTTTCTGTGGGGGGCTTAATTATTTATACTGTGTACTGTGTATTTTATTCCAGAGACTCAGCTTTCCAAGCACCATTTATTAAGTAGCATTTCCTTTCCACGTGGATATGAGTATCACTGCTTAACAAAATATGATTTCTGTACATTTATGAGTTACTTTCCTCATTTTCTAGGTACAAAAACTACATGATTGTAATTAGTGCAAACAATAAGTTTTGACAGCGGATAGGGCAAGTGTCTCAAACTCAGGCATCTGGACATTTACTTTTTGTATACATTTAGAATTAGTTGATCAAGTTTCTCAAAAACAAAAAATGTTAGGACTTGATTACAATGGCATTGACTCTGTAACTCAGTGTTTTATTGGAACGATAATAAAGAGTTGACATTTCTATCATATCAAATCTTTTTAGGCATCAACATGACATACGTCTTCATTTATTTTCTATTTTAAGATCTAAGTTTTATAATTTTCTTCAGAAAAAGATTTCTCACATTTTTAATTAATTTATTCCCAAGTACATTATTTTTAAATTGTAGTTATAAATGTACTTCTTCAAAAATTATAGTTTCCAGTTGCTTGTTGCAGGCTTTTATTTTTTCTTCCAAATTTATTTTAGGTTCAGGTGGTGCATGTGCAGGTTTGTTACATGGATAAATTGCGTGTCACTGGGGTTTGGTGTACAAACGATTTCATCACCAGGTAGTGAGCGTAGTACCTGACAGGTAGTTTTTCAATCTTCACCCTCCTCCTACCCTCCACCTCCAGGTAGGACCCCAGTATCATTTCCCTCTTTGTGTCCTTGTGTGTTCAATGTTTAGCTCCCACTTATAAGTGAGAACATGTGGTATTTGGTTTTTTGTTCCTGCATTAATTTGCCTAATTAACTTAAGTTAATGGCCTCCAGCTGCATCCATGTTGTTGCAAAGGAAATGATTTAATTCTTTTTTAACACTGCATAGTATACCATGGTGAATATGCAACATGTTTTCTTTATCCAGTCCACCACTGATAGGCATCTAGGTTGATTCTATGTCTTGGCTATCACGAAAAGTTATTGTAGGTTTTTTTTAATTATATCTAGCTATCTGCTAAACCCTCTTAATAAAATGAATAATTTGTTGATAAATTATTTAGGGATTTCTATGTAACTAATCAAATAGCCTGTGAATAATCACAGTTTGTTTTCTTGCACCTCAATTTTTTTTATTTATTTTTATTATTATTATACTTTAGGTTTTAGGGTACATGTGCACAATGTGCAGGTTTGTTACATATGTATACATGTGCCATGTTGGTGTGCTACACCCATTAACTCGTCATTTAGCATTAGGTATATCTCCTAATGCTGTCCCTCCCCCCTCCCCCTACCCCACAACAGTCCCTGGAGTGTGATGTTCCCCTTCCTGTGTCCATGTGTTCTCATTGTTCAATTCCCACCTATGAGTGAGAACATGCGGTGTTTGGTTTTTTGTCCTTGCGATAGTTTACTGAGAATGATGTTTTCCAGTTTCATGCATGTCCCTACAAAGGACATGAACTCTTCATTTTTTATGGCTGCATAGTATTCCATGGTGTATGTGTGCCACATTTTCTTAATCCAGTCTATCGTTGTTGGACATTTGGGTTGGTTCCAAGTCCTTGCTATAGTGAATAGTGCCGCAACAAACATACGTGTGCATGTGTCTTTATAGCAGCATGATTTATATTCCTTTCGGTATATACCCAGTAATTGGATTGCTGGGTCAAATGGTATTTCTAGTTCTAGATCCCTGAGGAATCGCCACACTGACTTCCACAATGGTTGAACTAGTTTACAGTCCCACCAACAGTGTAAAAGTGTTCCTGTTTCTCCACATCCTCTCCAGCACCTATTGTTTCCTGACTTTTTAATGATGGCCATTCTAACTGGTGTGAGATGGTATCTCATTGTGGTTTTGATTTGCATTTCTCTGATGGCCAGTGATGAGGAGCATTTTTTCATGTGTTTTTTGGCTGCAAAAATGTATTCTTTTCAAAAGTCTTTGTTCATGTCCTTCGCACACTTTTTGATGGGGTTGTTTGTTTTTTTCTTGTAAATTTGTTTGAGTTCATTGTAGATTCTGGATATTAGCCCTTTGTCAGATGAGTAGGTTGCAAAAATTTTCTCCCATTCTGTAGGTTGCCTGTTCACTCTGATGGTAGTTTCTTTTGCTGTGCAGAAGCTCTTTAATTAGATCCCATTTGTCAATTTTGGCTTTAGTTGCCATTGCTTTTGGTGTTTTAGACATGAAGTCCTTGCCCATGCCTATGTCCTGAATGGTATTGCCTAGGCTTTCTTCTAGGGTTTTTATGGTTTTAGGTCTAACATGTAAGTCTTTAATCCATCTTGAATTGATTTTTGTATGAGGTGTAAGGAAGGGATCCAGTTTCAGCTTTCTACATATGGCTAGCCAGTTTTCCCAGCATCACTTATTAAATAGGGAATCCTTTCCCCATTTCTTGTTTTTGTCAGGTTTGTCAAAGATCAGGTAATTGTAGATATATGACATTATTTCTGAGGGCTCTGTTCTGTTCCATTGATCTATGTCTCTGTTGTGGTACCAGCACCATGCTGTTTCGGTTACTGTAGCCTTGTAGTATAGTTTGAAGTCAGGTAGCGTGATGCCTCCAGCTTTGTTCTTTTGGCTTAGGATTGACTTGGCGATGCGGGCTCTTTTTTGGTTCCATATGAACTTTAAAGTAGTTTTTTCCAATTCTGTGAAGAAAGTCATTGGTAGCTTGATGGGGATGGCATTGAATCTATAAATTACCTTGGGCAGTATGGCCATTTTCACGATATTGATTCTTCCAATCCATCAGCATGGAATGTTCTTCCATTTGTTTGTATCCTCTTTTATTTCATTGAGCAATGGTTTGTAGTTCTTCTTGAAGAGGTCCTTCACATCCCTTGTAAGTTGGATTCCTAGGTATTTTATTCTCTTTGAAGCAATTGTGAATGGGAGTTCACTCATGATTTGGCTCTCTGTTTGTCTGTGATTGGTGTACAAGACTGCTTGTGATTTTTGTACATTGATTTTCTATCCTGAGACTTTGCTGAAGTTGCTTATCAGCTTAAGGAGATTTTGGGCTCAAACAGTGGGGTTTTCTAGATATACAATCATATCATCTGCAAACAGGGACAATTTGACTTCCTCTTTTCCTAATTGAATACCCTTTATTTCCTTCTCCTGCCTGATTGCCCTGGCCAGAACTTCCAGCACTGTGTTGAATAGGAGTGGTGAGAGAGGGCATCCCTGTCTTGTGCCAGTTTTCAAAGGGAATGCTTCGAGTTTTTGCCCACTCAGTATGGTACGGGCTGTGGGTTTGTCATAGATAGCTCTTATTATTTTGAGATATGTCCCATCAATACCTAATTTATTGAGAGTTTTTAGCATGAAGTGTTGTTGAATTTTGTCAAAGGCCTTTTCTGCATCTATTGAGATAATCATGTGGTTTTTGTCTTTGGTTCTGTTTATATGCTGGATTACATTTATCGATTTGCATATGTTGAATCAGCCTTGCATCCCAGGGATGAAGCCAACTTGATCATGGTGTATAAGCTTTTGGATGTGCTGCTGGATTCGGTTTGCCAGTATTTTATTGAGGATTTTTGCATCAATGTTCATCAAGGATATTGGTCTGAAATTCTCTTTTTTGGTTGTGTCTCTGCCAGGCTTTGGTATCAGGATGATGCCGGCCTCATAAAATGTGTTAGGGAGGATTCTCTCTTTTTCTGTCGATTGGAATAGTTTCAGAAGGAATGGTACCAGTTCCTCCTTGTACCTCTGGTAGAATTCGGCTGGGAATCCCTCAGGTCCTGGACTCTTTTTGGTTGGTAAGCTATTGATTATTGCCACAATTTCAGAGCCTGTTATTGGTCTATTCAGAGATTCAACTTCTTCTTGGTTTAGTCTTGGGAGGGTGTATTTGTCGAGGAATTTATCCATTTCTTCTAGATTTTCTAGTTTATTTGCGTAGAGGTGTTTGTAGTATTCTCTGATGGTAGATTGTATTTCTGTGGGATCGGTGGTGATATACCCTTTATCATTTTTTATCGAGTCTATTTGATTCTTCTCTCTTTTCTTCTTTATTAGTCTTGCTAGCAGTCTATCAATTTTGTTGATCTTTTCAAAAAAACCAGCTCCTGGATTCATTAATTTTTTGAAGGGTTTTGTGTGTCTCTATTTCCTTCAGTTCTTCTCTGAGTTTAGTTATTTCTAGCCTTCTGCTAGCTATTGAATGTGTTTGCTCTTGCTTTTCTAGTTCTTTTAATTGTGATGTTAGGGTGTCAATTTTGGATCTTTCCTGCTTTCTCTT
>NW_026652280.1:158776771-158804892 GCF_009828535.3 Hylobates moloch
TTCTTTAAGAATGTTGAATATCGGCCCCCACTCTCTTCTGGCTTGTAGAGTTTCTGCCGAGAGATCAGCTGTTAGCCTGATGGGCTTCCCTTTGTGGGTAACCCGACCTTTCTCTCTGGCTGCCCTTAACATTTTTTCCTTCATTTCAACTTTGGTGAATCTGACAATTATGTGTCTTGGAGTTGCTCTTCTCGAGGAGTATCTTTGTGGCGTTCTCTGTATTTCCTGAATCTGAATGTTGGCCTGCCTTGCTAGATTGGGGAAGTTCTCCTGGATAATATCTTGCAGAGTGTTTTCCAACTTGGTTCCATTCTCCCCGTCATTTTCAGGTACACCAATCAGACATAGGTTTGGTCGTTTCACGTAGTCCCAAATTTCTTGGAGGCTTTGTTCATTTCTTTTTATTCTTTTTTCTCTAGACTTCCCTTCTCGCTTCATTTCATTCATTTCATCTTCCATCAGCGATACCCTTTCTTCCAGTTGATCGCATCTGCTACTGAGGCTTCTGCAATCTTCACGTAGTTCTCGAAACTTGGCTTTCAGCTCCTCCACCTCCTTTAAGCCCTTCTCTCCATTGGTTATTCTAGTTATCCACTCTTCTAATTTTTTTTCAAAGTTTTTAACTTCTTTGCTATTGTTTTGAATTTCCTCCCATAGCTCAGAGTAGTTTGATCGTCTGAAGCCTTCTTCTCTCAACTCGTCAAAGTCATCCTCCATCCAGCTTTGTTCCATTGCTGGTGAGGAACTGCGTTCCTTTAGAGGAGGAGAGGTGCTCTGCTTTTTAGAGTTTCCAGTTTTTCTGCTCTGTTTTTTCCCCAAGTTTGCGGTTTTATCTACTTTTGGGCTTTGATGATGGTGATGTACAGATGGGTTTTTGGTGTGGATGTCCTTTCTGTTTGTTAGTTTTCCTTCTACCAGACAGGACCCTCAGCTGCAGGTCTGTTGGAGTTTACTAGAGGTCCACTCCAGACCCTGTTTGGCTGGGTGTCAGCAGCGGTGGCTGCAGAACAGCGGATTTTCGTGAGACCACCAATTCAGCTGTCTGATAGTTCCTCTGAAAGTTTTGTCTCAGAGGAGTACCTGGCCCAGTGAGGTGTCAGTCTTTCCCTTCTTGGGGGGTGCCTCCCAGTTAGGCTGCCCAGGGGTGAGGGACCCACTTTAGGAGGCAGTCTGTCCGTTCTCAGATCTCCAGCTGCGTGCTGGGAGAACCACTACTCTCTTCAAAGCTGTCAGTCAGACAGGGACATTTAAGTCTCTGGAGATTCCTGCTGACTTTTTGTTTGTCTGTGCCCTGCCCCCAGAGGTGGAGCCTACAGAGGCAGACAGGCCTCCTTGAGCTGTGGTGGGCTCCACCCAGTTCGAGCTTCCTGGCTGCTTTGTTTACCTAAGCAAGCCTGGGTAATGGCGGGCGCCCCTCCCCCAGCCTCGCTGCCGCCTTGCAGCTTGATCTCAGACTGCTGTGCTAGCAATCAGCGAGACTCTGTGGGCATAGGACCCTCCGAGCCAGGTGCGGGATACAATCTCCTAGTGTGCCGTTTTCCAGGCCCATTGGGAAAGCGCAGTATGAGGGTGGGACTGACCCGATATTCCATGTGCCGTCTGTTACCCCTTTCTTTGACTAGGAAAGGGAACTCCCTGACTCCTTGCGCTTCCCGAGTGAGGCAGTGCCTCGCCCTGCTTCGGCTCGCGCACAGTGCGCTTCACTGACTGTCCTGCACCCACTGTTTGGCCCTCCCTAGTGAGATGAAACCGGTACCTCAAGCAGAAATGCAGAAATCACCAGTCTTCTGTGTCGCTCGGGCTGGGAGCTGGAGACCGGAGCTGTTCCTATTCGGCCATCTTGGCTCCCCGTGCATTTTTCTAAATATCAGTGATGTTAAGCCTTTCTTTATATGTTTGTTGGACGTGTAAGCATCTTCTTTTAAAAAGTGTCTGTTCATATCCTTTGCCCACTTTTTCATAGGGTCGTTTTTTTTCTTGTAGATTTGTTTAAGTTCCTTGTAGATTCTGGATATTAGATCTTTGTCACATGGGTAGATTGCAAAAATTTTTTCCCATTCTGTAGGTTGCCTGTTCACTCTGATCATAGTTTGTTTTGCTGTGCAGAAGCTCTTTAGTTTAATTAGATCCCATTTATCAATTTTGGCTTTTGTTGCAATTGCTTTTGGTGTTTTAGTTATGAAGTCTTTGCCCATGCCTATGTCCTGAATTGTATTGCCTAGGTTTTCTTCTAAGGTTTTTATGGTTTTGGGTTTTACATTTAGGTCTTTAATCTATCATGAGTTAATTTTTGTATAAGGTGTAGGGAAGGGGTCCACTTGCAGTTTTCTGCATGTGGCTAGCTGGTTTTCCCAGCACCATTTATTCAATAGGGAATCTTTTTCCATTGCTTGTTTCTGTCAAGTTTGTCAAATGTTAGATGGTTGTAGATGTGTGGTGTTAATAAAGGCACTATTCGTAATGGCAAAAACCACACTTTCTTTTGGACCAACCTAATAGATTAAAAGAAAAGGGATAGAAAATTTTACCATAATAACAATAACAAAAAAATCAAGAGTAGTTATCTTAATTTTAGACAAAGCAGGCATAAAATCAAGGAAAGTTACTGTGGTTAAAAAACATATTTTAATAAAGAAGTCAACTATTTAGAAAGACTTAACAATCCTTAATGTGTATACACCTAACAAAAGAATACCAAATTATGAGAGGCAAAATCTCTCAGAAACATAGGAAGAAATGTATGAATCCATTACTGTAGTTGGAAATTTAACAGCCTATCAAAAATAGTTTCAGTAGGCAGAAAATTAGTAAGGATATACAACACCATCAATCATTTAGTTATAATTGACTATAAACTATTTCATCTAACAATGGCAGAATACACTTTTAAACTCAAGTAGAAGATTCACCCAAGAGAGACTATATTCTGTGCCATAAAACACACTGTAACAAATTTAAAAGCATAGAAATCCTACAAAGTCTACTATCAGACCACAGTGGAATTAAACTAGAAGTCAATAACAGAAGGAAAATCGTAAAATTCCAAAATAAATGGTGATTAAAGAACACACTTCCAAATAATACACGGGTCAAAAAAAGAGAAATTTGAAAAACTATTTGTATCTAAATAAAAATGAAAACACAACTTATCAAAATTTGTGCGATGTAGAAAAACATAACTCACAGGGAACTTTATATCACTGGATGTATATATCAGAAAAGACTAAAGATCTAAAATAAATAACTTAAATTTCCACCATAGAAAGCTAGAAAAAAGAAAAACAAGATCAATCCAAAGAAAAAGAAATTTTAAAAATTAGAGAAGAAATTAATGAAATTCAAAACAGTAGATAAGAGTTAACAAAACTCAAACCTGTTTTCTTTTGAAAAGACCAATAAAATTGATAAACCTCTAGCCAGGCTACCAAAAAACAAACAAACAAAAACAAAAGAGAGAGAAAGAGTTGGAGGTAAGAGGATGCACAAATTACAAATATCAGAATTTAAAGAGAGAATATCACTATGATTCCATGTCACGTCCATTTAATGGATGGAAAAGATACACTATGAACATCTCTATAGCTAAAAAGTTGATAACCTAGATAAAATGAACTGATTGCTTGAAAGACACAACCAGTCAAAACTCACATAATAAGAAATAGACAATCTGAACATGCCTTTACCTATTTATGAACTATGATACACAAAAAAGAAAGCATCGGGCTCAGATCCATTCACTGGTGAATTGTACCAAACATTTAAGGAAGAAAGTGTACTAATTCTCTAAAATATTTTTCAAAAGATGGAAGCAGAGAGAATAATTTCTAATTCATTATGAGGACAACAATATTATAATACCAAAGCCAGAAAAATATCTTGTAAGAAAAAAAAACTACAGACCAGTATCACTCATTTAAATAGTTGCAAAAATCCTCAACAAAATACTAGCAAACCAAATCCAACAATACTTAAAAAGAATTATACACTGAAACCAAGAAAAATTTATTCTATATATGAAAATATAATTCAACATTTGAATATCATCTAATGCAATTTATCATATCAACAGGCTGAAAAAAAAATCACATGGTCACATTGAGATGCACAAACAAAACAAAACAAGCAAAAAACCCCACACATTTTAAATGATCCCAAATGTGTACATGATAAAAAACAAAACAAAAAATAACTAAAAAACAAAACCTCTCAGCAAACCAGGAATGAGAAATAGCAAATATTTCTCAACTTGGTAAAATAATATCTAGCTACAAAAAAAATGCAACTAACATTGTACTTAATGATGAAGAACTAGAAGCTTTTTCACTAAAATCAGAAAGAGGGCAAGAATGTCCCCTCTCCATATGTTTTTAAATGTTGTACCGGTAGTTCTATCTAATGCAATAAGACAAGAAAAAGAAATAAAATTTGTAGATTGGAAAAAAAGAAATAAAAGTGCATGCAGTGTCATGATAGTCTATGCAGAAAATATGAAAGAAACAACAACATGAAAAAGATCTCCTGAAACTAGTAAGCAATTACAGCAGAATACAAGGTTGCAGAATACAAGGCAAATATGTTAAAGTCAAGTGCTTTCCTATGTATTAGCAATAAACAAGTAAAATCTGACATTGAAAATACAATGCCATTTAAATTTTCACCTCAAAAACAAAATACTTGTAAATAAATTTAACAAAATATGTGCAAGATCTATATTAGGAAAATTATAGAAATCTGATAAAAAATTAGAGAATTAAATGGAGATTCCATTTTTATTGATAGGAAAATTTGATATTGTAAAGATATGTTCTTCTACAACTGATCTATGGGTTTAATGCAATTGCAATCAAAATCCAGTTACATTGTGGACATCAACAAACTGATTCTAATGTTTACAGAGAGAGGCAAAAGTTCCAGAAGAGCCAACACAATATTGAAGAAGAAAAACAAAACTGGAGGACTGACATTGCCCAACTTAAAGAATCACTATAAAGCTAGAGTAATCAAGACATCTGGCTGAAAGAAATACAAAACAATCAATAGAGTAGAGTGGAGAGCCCAGAAATAGATCCCATAATATAGTCAACTAATCTTTTTATAAAGGAGCAAAGGGAATACAATGAAGTAAATGGTCTTTTTTTCAAATTGTTCTAGAACAACTATGCGTTCACATGAAAAAGAAGCTGGAAACAGACATATACCCTTCAAAAAATAAGCTCGAAATCGATTATAGATCTAAATGTATAACACAAAACTATAAAACTTCTAGAAGATAATGGCACAATGTAGATGAGCTAGATTAGGTATGACAATGACTTTTTACTACAACATCAAAGACACTATGAAAGAAATAATTGACAATCTGGACATCATTAATATTAAAACTTTCTGCCTGTAAAAGACAATGTTATGGGAATAAAAAGCAAGGTACAGACAATGGGAAAATATTTGCAAAAGATATTTCTATAAAAGATTGTGATCTAAAATACACAACTCTTAAAACTTAACAATAAGAAAGCCATCTGATTAAGAAATTATTAATTGCCAGGGGTTGGGGAAAAGAAACAATATATAGGCAGAGTACAGAGGACTTTTAAGGCAGCTGAAATACTTTATGTGATACTCTAACAATAACTACATGTCATTATACATTTGTGCAAACTCACATAATGTACAATGCCAAGAAAGAACTCTCAAGTAAATTATGAATTTTGGGTGGTTATGATGTGTAATTGTGGGTTTATCCATTGTTACAACTCTATCACTCTGTTGGGTGGTGATATTGATCATAGTGGAAGCTATGCATATGTGGAGGGTAAGGGTATATAGAAAATATCTGTAACTTCCTCTCAATTTTGCTGTACTCTTGAAATTGCTGCAATCTTAAAAAATAGTCTTAAAATATCTGTTGTATTTCTGTCCAATAACAGTTAACAATCTAAAAATAAAATTTATAAAACTATTATATTACAAAAGCTTAAATAAAAATAAAATATTTAAAAATAAAAGGAGCAAAAGTACAAAATGTGTGCAAGGAAAACTCAAAATATCATTAATTAAATTAGAGAAGATATAAATAATTTTTAAAAAAACGTTCTATGTTCATGGTCTAGAAAGCTTGTTAAAAGTACAATACTCCCACAAATCATCTACAGAGCCAACCCATAACCTATCAGCATGCTAAAGTACCAGGTGCATTTTTTTGAGAAATTGTCAAATTGGTTCTAATATTCATATAGAAATGCAAAGTTCATGTTTTGGAGTACTCTTTTTGGGGTTAATTCTGATTAGTACTTTTTTTAAACATTTCTGTACTTGAATATTTACATATTTTTCTAGATTTGAAAAGTTTTCTGCTATTATTTTCTTAAATAAGCTTTCTATGCATTTATCTGTCTCTTCTTTAACTTCATAAATCAAATATTTAATTTTTGTTGCTGTCTCATAAATCCCATAAGCTTTCTCCATTATTGTGTATTCTTTTTTCTCTTCAGACTGCCCATTTTAAAATAACTTTTATTCAAGTTCGCACTGGTTTTCTTATGCTTGATCAGTTCTATTAATGCTTTCTATTGCATTTTTCATTTTGTTAATTGTGTTTTCTGCTCAGGTTTCATATTCTATTTTTTAAAAAAATATTTCAATACATTAAATTTTCTTTTCTGGTCATTTATTGTTTTTCAAACTTTATTAAATTGTTTCTCTGTATTTTCTTAAATTTCACTGAACTTCCATAAAATAGTTATTTTGAAATTTTGTCAGACAGTTCATGCATCTCCATTTCTTTAGGGGTTGTTAGTGGCATTTTATTTTATTTCTTCAGTTATGTCATGTTTTTTAGATTGTTTTTGATCTTTGTGGTTGTGCATCTATGTCTGCACATTTAAGGAAGTCGGTATTTATTCCAGTTTTTGCAGACTGGCTTTGTCTTTGCAGATTTTAGGCAGACCATTTGAAGTGGTTTTGATGTGGTGCTAGGGCACACCCAAAGCCTGGAGGCTAGCATGGCACTGGGACAGGCTGGAAACTTGGCGTCATTGAGGCCTGCCAGCCACTGAGGGATGTTCTGAACACAGAGCTACTGAGTGTGAACCAGAGACTGAGTCCGCTTCACAAGCTTGAAACCTGGAGCAACAGAATCTGGCTTAGTGGCTAGCTAGTCTGAAGGGTCAATTGATGGATACTGGCCTGGAGTTTGAGGTTATTGGGGCCTATTCAATTCTGAGTTTTATTGTTGTATGCTCAGTTTGGGGGCTCAAAGCAAAGTCCTATATGCATTTACCTGTCTCCTTCAAGTGGATTGTATTTCTGTGTGGGTTGTGCTGCCTGGGGTTGGGGAAAGGATAACAGTGGGTATTGTAAAACCCTCCTTCCTATCTTCTTCAGTGCCTCTTTTCTCATTATTTTGCCTCAACCAGTTCTGGTATCGCTCACCTGGTATTTATAGCTCTTGTTTAGGAATATTTGTGGATAGTAGTTCAAATTGAGATTTCTGTGAGGGGATAATTCCTGGGAATCCTATTCTATCTTGCTCCACTTTTCTCTCAGAATAGAATATGCATTCAGGAATCATTATAATATACACAATATTTAGAGCCAAAAAAACTGGCTAAAGCACTAAGAAATAAGATTAGACAAGGAAAATAAAGAGGCATGAGTACTGAGCCCTGGGGCATTTTAGTATTTAGAGATTATTTAACAACAGAAAGGCCACCAAATAGAGACTTACAAAAGAGCCAGTGAGACAGAAATAAAATATTTTAAAAATATTTCTCTGAGGCAAATAAAGAGAGGGGATAAATTTGGGTCAAATAAAATCAGTGTAGTGTAGGACACAAGTAGAAGAAACAGGGCTAATGAGTATAGTAAAAGTAGAAAGAAACAAGGGAGTTGAGGGTGTGTGCAAGAGGATGATACAAATGCTCTATCACAGAATCTCTTTTTAGTTACCTGGGGATGAGTAAGAAAAAGCAGTGATGAGAAAGGTCTTTTAGAGTATTAACTGTATCAACTATAAACTATGGAAGAGAACATGGAAGGCACTTCGGATTAATTGTAATTATTTTTCAGTAAACATGATCTAACAAAGAAAACAAAGTGGGCATATAAAAATTTCCTTCAAATGTTCTGATAGTGTCTAAGAACTCATTAGAAAAAATGTAGCTTATTTCTTCTTCAAGCTTCTCAGATATTCACCTGCTGTCACAAGGTTTAAATCATAGGCATGTCAAACAGAAGAGCAGACTGAACAGTCTCTTCCATATTTAATAATAGCAATGAGATAATGTTTTTGTGCTGTGAGGAACTAGTGGTCAGAGAAAGAGAACCCAAAGTACTGATGTTCAAGACCACCAAGCCCCAGGTGGACAACAATGATGTCAAAGCACAGTGTTTGGGATACCTTCATTATACCAACACAGTGTGTGGAGGAAGTATCAGTACACAGTTCTGGCTGATGATAACAAGGGAAAAACACCTATTAAAAAGTTACAGAAAAGGATATGACAATCTCACCAGGCTTAACATGTTTTGATACAGGTATTTTTTTCTATAATTTATGTAACTTTCAAAAATGCATCTGTATGAAGCCATTTCCATCCACCACTGTAATATATTATTTTGTCTAATAAGTGACAATTATTTTAATAAATTCTTAAATGAAATTGAACATCTAGTAGATGTAATCTCTTGTTCTTGTCTCTTCTAGTGTTCATAATTTTGCTTTATTCTCAGAGCTTATCTCAAACCTTTGATAATCCTCCTTAGTATTTGTTCATATATTTTGGCAATAAAACTTCATTTATATTTCTAAAGATGAATAGTATTATTAACCAAGAATTATTTCTTGGGAGGCCGAGGAGGGTGGATTCGTTGAGGTCAGGCGTTCAAGACCAGCCTGACCAACATGGTGAAACCCTGTCTCTACTAAAACTACAAAAATTAGCTGGGCATGGTGGTGGGTGCCTGTAATCCCAGCTACTCTGGAGGCTGAGGCAGGAGAATCGCTTGGACCCACAAGGCAGAGGTTGCAGTGAGCCAACATCATGCCTTTGCATTCCAGCCTTGGTTACAAAGCCAGACTCCATCTCAAAAAAAAGAAAGAATTATTTCTTGTTTACTTTCATTTGTTTGAAAAGTTATATATAAATGAGAACTATTTGCTGAAATCTTCTGTCTAGTTTTATAGGTGAAAACAAATTTTTTCTACTTTTACGTCAATATAAAAGTAGACAAAAATGTTCCTTCTCTGTTTCTGCTTTGCATTAATTAGGCTGGGTTCTGCCTCTTTAAGATTAGGGTAAAATCCAAGCAAGAAAAAGGAAGTATACATTTTGAACTATCATAAACTATTAAAAACTGTAATTCACGTAAAAATTATAAATACTAGAGGCCAAACTATTATATAAAAATAAAGTTAACGCATATAGTTTATAGCATGATTTTTGGAAGGTAGATTTGGAGAACGTTACCAACATCTGTTTCTCTTCAGTTCAAGCTGATTGCATTGAATTAATTTAGGAAATAAAAAGTTTCCTGAGCTCATGATTTCACTAAATATCATTTGCTTAATATCTGTATGCTTAAGTTACATTTCTTTAGAACTCAACAGAGAGGACATATTTTCCATTATGAGTGCATGTGTTCTTCAGTGCTGTATAGAATTTCTTCAGTTGAAATGTTTATTCATTCTCTGTAACCCAGCTAATGCATACATTTTATGCATCAAATTCTGTGATTTGATTTATAAGCCAATAGTTTATTTTATACATGGAGTACAAAATATGTAATATAAATATCATTATAAAGCATATTTAACCAAGTATATGTCATTGTTACAAATTATAAATTGATACTCATTTTTAATAAAATGATTGTTTCAGAAAGGGTCGTCTTTTAATGAATGTAATATTAAAATTAAATATACAGTAAAATAATTGTTATTGTTAATAATTCTAATTTAATATTTGGTCTTCTTTTTCTAAAATGAAAAATCTTTTGTTTTGCACTAAAGACTTTATTGTAATTATCATTACAAGTGGATATGAATACTCTGTAAGTCCATTCTCCTTTATTACACATATTGACTCTGTAGGTCAACTGTAGATCTCTTACAGATATGTTATTTTGTGGTCAAAGGGAGGTTTCTAAATTAAGTTGCAGTTGAGAAATCACAAATAAAACCAGGCTGTCTCCACCAACCTTACAAAAATTATAGACAGAAAGTGACAGGTAGAAGATGCTTCAGGTCTTAGAATTCCACAGAGACAGGCAAGCCTGTCTCCCTAAAGATTTGTAGTACAGGGACATTCAGTCACAGTGAAACATATACTGACATTGAAATGTGCTAAAGGATATTATGAAAAATAGCCCTGACGATTGCCAATATTGCAGTGTATTTGAAGAATGACTGGAAATCAACAAACAGAATAATTCATGCTCAGGATGTCACTTTAAATCTAAGTCTATTCTTAATACCAAACTCTTACTATACCAAGAGTTTAACACCTTTGGTTCGTCTATATATAAAAAATACTCATATCATTGGCAAATTTTATCTTCTGATTAAGAACTTCTTGATGTCCAGTTCAGACAATTCTGAAGAATAAGAACATTGATTGCCTTGACCTCATCATACACAACCAGTCAAAAGTTGATGAATGACTCTTAGTCTATTAATCATGCAAAGGGGACAATGTGAGGTATTATTTTCTCTTGAGTACAAATTTAAGAGTGCTGTCAAAAGCACTGACACAGCCAACAATTACTGCAGTGTTTTCCAGTTATTCCATTAATAATATAATGTTAATTAGAATTCTCCCAAAAATAAATTTGTGACTTTCAAGAGAGTCTAAATATATTATTCCAGGCATTATTTATAACAAATCATTGAACAACAAACTTAAAAATAAGCAAGTCAAGCTTAGGTCAACTTTACCTTCTGGGGCTAAGTAAAATAATTTACCTCATGTAATCTTCTATATTTGTAACATGCAAATTTACATATGGAAATTACTACAGGATGTTTTGTAGTGTAGTTGCTAATCTTTGGCCCCATGAAATTCTTCCTTTATCAAAAAGTACATTGTTATTTACATGCCTGCTACAAGAAGATAACCAACAAATCCAATTAGAAAATAAAAGTAAAATATTGTCGATATTTAAATTAAATATCCTATTATTTATGTCAAAATTTTTAAATAGACAAGGTAAATTTATGTTACAATATACTTATCTTGTCAATAACTAGAGTCATAGAAACAAAGTAATGTTCCTGATATTAAATAAATAATTAAAATTTTGAGCTACCTCATTTCACAATTGAAAAAATGATTGAATCACACTGTCAAAATTATTTATCTTTTCTAAGCAATATGAGACTTCTTAAAGAACATGTGTCTTTCATATCAATGGAAATTCTTGAAAATAATTGAAATAGACCATCAGAACCCTGAGTTACCTTCTTCTCTATGTTGAAATATTTTCCCGTAAAAACTCATATTGCTTTGAAATTAACAATAATTAAAATTTCCAAGAATTTTTTCTTATATTTTCTCATTTATTAAATTATTGATTCATCCAGTGAATGTTAATGGACTCAGACTATATTTCAGGCTCTTTGCTTACGCTGAGGATAGAAGATGAAGAAATAAGTTAATCATGGATATGTACCTCTAGCCTGATCTTTAGAGTGCATTATTAATATGTATACCTAAAGAACTCATGGATGTCAAATAGGATCCTTAAACTACGTATTTTAAAGTCATGCTTCTCATATTCTCTCTGTCACACACACAAACTGTTTCTCCTTGGGATAATAAACACTTCATCCTTCTAGATTGTTAGGTCAAAAATCTATAGTGTAAACCTTCACTCTACTTTTTTGCATACCTTACATCCTCTCTGTCAGCTAATGCTCTTGAATCTACCATCACAATATGCCTGTAGAGTGAAATACATTAATGTCTGCAACTTACAATAAAGGCATAAAAAGGAAGAATTGATAGATAGATAAAAAATGAATAGATAGATGTGTCATAAATCAAATATAGCAAAATGTTAATTGTCAGTCTAGCTGGGTTTTGTATTTTCTCTGTAATTCTGATAATTTTTCTATATATTGGAACATTTCATAATAAAATATTCAGAAGGAAAACATCTATGACACATTATTTTTCCTAAAGTTGCAGAGGACTAAATTCCTTCTCAATAACAATTACACATTTTTGACAAATATAAAAATTTTAAAAATGTGAACATTGTGAAGAGTGACCAAAAATAGATAGAAGCTGAAAGGTATATGACTTTTTAAAACAATAAATCACATTACGAATATCACTATGTGAGATCCACATTTAACAGGCTTTTCTGCTTAGAGCATATGGTTTAAGTCTTAAAGTTAAGTTCCAATATTATAAACTGCTTCAAAATCTGGTAAAGTTGGGAGGGCCTCCAATGGCCTCACCACCAGTTGCCTTCCCACCCCTGCTCCTACAGATGAGTTACCCTAGACAAACAACCATAAGGGGGACAATGACAGTTCCTGCTTATTGCTGAGTAATGGGTTTCCAGCCAGCCTGCATAATTTTTCAAACAAGCCAATTACGTTCTCTTTTGGGAACCAGAGATACCCTGTCCTCTGATATTGTTGTTGGATGATTCGTGATGTTGAGCATTTTTTCATATACCTGTTGGCTATTTGTATGTCTTCTTTTGAGAAATGTCTATTGAGATCTTTTGCCCATTTTTAAATCATTTGTTTTGTTTGTTTGAGCTCCTTATGCATTCTGGTTATTAATTCCTTATCAGATGGATAACTTGGAATATGTTTTCTCATTCTGTGTGTATCTCTTCACTTTGTTTATTGTTTTCTTTGTTGTATAGAAGCTTTTGAGCTTGACGTAACCCATTTTGCCTAGTTTTGCTTTTCTTGCATATGCCTTTGAGGTCTTACACACAGAAAAAAAATCTTTGTCTAGATCAGTGTTTTAGTGCATTTCTAGTAGATTTTTCTGGTAGTTTCTTAGTTTCACGTCTTAGGATTCAGTATGTAATCCATATTGATTTGATTTTTGTATATGGCAAGAGATTCTTCTGCATATGGTTATCCATTTTTCCCAGCACAATTTATTTAGGAGGCATTTTCTCATTCTGTGTTATTGGTGCCTTGTCAAAAAAGAGGCGGCTGTAAATGTATGGATTTTTCTCTGGGTTCTCCATTTTGTATAATTGGTCTGTGTATCTGTTTTATGCCATTACCATGTGGATTTGCTTACTATAGCTTTGTAATATTTTGAAGTAAGGTGGTATGATGCCTCCAGCTTTGTTCTGTTTGCTCAGGATTGCTTTGACTATTCAGGATCCTTTGTGATTCCATGTAAATATTAAGATTAAAAAATTCTATAAAGAAAGTCATTGGTATTTTGATAGGGATTGCATTGAATCTGAAAATTGCTTTGGGTAATATTGTCATTGTTTATTATATATTAATATAATAACTGTATTATTTCTTCCAATACATACACGTGAAATAACTTTTTATTTTTGTGTATTCTTTTCAATTTTTTCCTCCGTGTGTTATAGTTTTTCTTGTATAGATCTTTTGCTTTTTCGTTAAACTGATTCCCACATATTTTACATATTTGTAGTTAACGTAAATTGCATTACGTTTTTGTTTCTTTTTTAGATTGTTTGATGTTTGCAGATATAAATGCTACTGATATTATATGTTGATTTTGTGTGTTGATTTTCTATTCTGAGAACTTACTAAATGTGATAATCAGTTTTAATAGTTTTTAGTGGAATCTTTAGCTTTTCTTAAATACAAGATCATGTCATCTGTGAACAATAATAATTTTTCTTCTTTCTTTTCAGTTTTGTTTGCCCTCATTTCTTTCTCTTGCCTAATTGCTTTACCTAGGCCTTCAGGTATTTATTATATTTAATAACAGTGGCAAAAGTAGACATCGTTGCCTTCTTCCAAATCATAGAGAAAAGGCTTCAATTATTTGCTATTCAGTATGAGGCACTATGGGTTTGTCATACACAATCCTAATTATTTTGAGGTATGCTCCTTCCATACCCAGTTTGTTGAAGGTTTTTCTCATAAAGAGATGTTGAATTGTATTGAGTGCTTCTTCAACACCTGTTGAACTGATCACATAGTTTTTGTTTGTTTTTGGTTCTATTAATGTGATGTATAACATCTATCGATTTGCATATTCTTATATCCCTGGATAAATTTCACTTGATCATGGAGATTTTTAAAACATTTTTGAATTAAGTTTGCTTGTATTTTGTTGAGGACTTTTCCATTCATGTTCATCAGTGATATTGGTCTGTAATTCTTTTGTTGAGTCCTTGTCTGCTTTTGGTATCAGGGTAATGCTAACCTTATAGAATGAATTTGGTACTTTCCTTCCTTTCCTTTTTTTTTTTTTTGAAAAGAGTGAGTATAATTGGTAAATTTTCTTTAAAAGTTTGCTAGAATGGACCAATGAAGCCATCAGGCCATGAGATTTTCTTTGCTGGGAGACTTTTTATGACAGCTTCAATCTCATTACTCTTTATTGGTTTGTTTAGGTTTTCTGTTTTTTTTTTATGATTCAACCTTGGTATATTGTGTGTGTCCAGTAATTAATCCATTTCTTCTATTTTTTCCAATGTGTTGATGTAGAATTCTTCATAATCACGTCTAATGATTATTTGTATTTCTGTGGCCTCGGTTGTTACGTCTTCTATTTTGTTTCTGATTTTATTTGTATCTTCTCTCATTCTTGCTATTCTAAGACAAAATTTGTCAATTTTGTTTACCTTTACAAAATACAAACTTCTTGTTTTGTTGTCCCCTGTATTGTTTTCTTAGTCTCAATGTCATTTATTTCTACTTTGCTCTTTATTCTTGCTTTCATTTTATTAATTTTGATTTTTGTTATTGCTTTTTTAGTTCCTTGAGGTGCATCATTAAGTTTTTTAGTTGCAGTCTTTCCACTTTTTTATTTAAATGTATATTGCTAAAAACTTCCCCCTCACTGCTACTTTTGTGATATCCCACAGTTTCGGTATGTTGTTATTTCCATTTCATTTATTTAGAAAATTTTTTTAATTTTCTTCTTAATTTATTCATCAACCCATTGGTTGGTTGGGATTATTTCGCTTAATTTCTGTGAGTTTGTACAGCTTCTGAGATTTTTCTTGTTATTGATTTCTAGTTTTATTCCTTTGTGTTTGGAAAAGATACTTGATATATTTTCTACATTTTTGAATTTGTTGATCCTTGTTTTGTGGCATAATATATGGTGTATTCTGAAGAATGTTTCATGTGCTCATGAAAAGAATGTATTCCATGTGCTGATGAAAAGAATGGTGAATTGATTTTTAAATGTCAGTTAGGTGTATTTGGTCTAGTGTGTAGTTGAACTCCAATATTTCTTTGTCTATTTTCTGCCTGGATCATCTGTCTATTACTAAGAGTGGAAACAGTGGACTGATGAAGTCCCCTACTGTTATTTTATTTCACTCTAGCTTCTAGCTCCCCTTTCGGATCTACTAATGTTTGCTTCATATATCTGAGCTCTCCAGTGTGGGATTTATAGTTGTTTATAATTGTTGTATCCTCTTGATAGAGCAGTTTGGCACTAATTGGAACTTTAAATCCCGGTTTGCTTTGGCTCTGGTAAATGATTAAAGTGTTTCTGGTCCTGAATGGGACAAGTCCCAAAGGTGATATCGTCAGTGTGAGAAAGCTGGCTAGCGGTTTGTGCCTAGTGAACTTACAGAAATCAGAAATAAATATAAGAAAATATGTGTAAGTTCTATGACTGAAAACTACAACGTAGGCCAATTAAAAGAAGAGCAAATATATTAACAGATTTTACAGATTAACAAATCAGAAGATTCATTATTTTTAAATACCAATTTAAATTTATCTCCAGTGACATATAGATTCAATGAAATTCTAGTCAAAGTCTTGGCAATTTGTTTTAGAAATTGATGATCATAAAATTTATATGGAAATGAAAAAGAACTAGAATAGTCAATTTTAAAAAATTGGAGCCATCACTAATTGATTTAAAACTTTCTAGTAAGCTACAGTAATAAAATATATGTTATAGCCCTTACATTTACAGGAAACAGAATAGGAAGTTCATTAATTGACCCACGCATATATGGTCAATAGTCATTGATGAAAGATGTCAAGAAAATCCACTGAAAAAAAATCCTTTTAACACATAGTCCTCAAAACTGGAGATTTTATATACATATATATATATGTATATATATATAATTATATATATGTATATATATAATGTATATATATGTATATATATAATGTATGTATATATACATGTGCGTGTGTGTACGTGTGTATGCATATATATACACACATATACATATTTCACATATATATGTGAAATAAATGAACAATCCTACAATCTTAGTTTAAATCATGTATAAAAATTAACTAAAAATGAATCTTAAGACTCTAAATCTAAATATTAGAATTTAAACTTTAACACTTCCAGAACAAAATATCAGAGAAAAATTTTGTGACCTTGTGTTAAACAGGGATTTTCAAAATAAGACACAAAAAACATGAGATATAAAAAATAATGATTAATAAGACTCCATTAATATTAAAACTTTCTAATTTTTGCAAAACATAGTTAAGAAAAATATTTATAAAATGTGTGTTTAATGAAGAACTTTTTTTGAGTCAAATAAAGAAATTTCACAATTCAATATTGAAAAGAGAAGCAATCCAATAGAAATGGGTGAAAAGGTGATATATGAATGTTTGATACACACATTTAAAGATGCACAATATCCTTAGACAATATAGAAATGTAAATAAAGTCACAGCATGATCCTAATTGAAAACTTATACATTGTTGGTAAAATTAACATAAACAATGAACAATGATGCACCAACAATGCCATACCAACAATTTGGGAAAATACTTTGTCTGTTTAAAAAAATATGTAACGTTAAGCATACCCTAACCATACTACCCAAAAATACTATTCCTATGTGTTTACCCCAGACTAACAAAAGCAAAGGTTCTCACTAATACATGCATGTAAATTTTCCAAACTGTTCTGTTCATAATAATAAAAAACCAGTCTCCATCAACTACTCAGTAAAAAATTATGGCACATCTGCACAATGGAATACAACGCAGTAATGAAAATAATAAGTTACTAATATATAAACAACATAGTTAATTCCCTAAAGATTCTTAATAGGCTGCATAATTTAAGGTTCCAGTCATATTAAAACTCTAGAAAATATAAAACTATGGTGACGATAAGCAGAGCCATTTTTATGTGCTGGGGGTTGGAGAAGAAAACTGGCTTCAAAGGGACTCAAAGAATCTTTTTGAGAGTGATGTAAATATTCATTTTCTTGATTTTGTTCCTAACTACAGGGCTTTTTACATGTTTCAAAACTCATTAAATAGTATACTTTTAAGAGGATGAAGTTTAGGGCATATAATTTGTATTTAAATAAACATGAAAAAACAAATTTTAATAGCATAAAAGTAAAATATTTAGTAATAAATTTAGCCAACGGCGTAAAAGGAAACTCAGTGCTGAAAATGACATACAATTGCAGATACAGAACAAAGAAAACCTTAAAATTAGAGAACTATATCATGTTTATATATTGGAAAGCAATATTAGAGGGCTAGAGCTGTCCAAAACGTTTTATTGATGCAATTCATTTATCATCAATATCCATCAGAGGTCCCAAAGGATTCAATACAGAAAAGAGTATCATTTCAACCGATGGTGCTGGAACAATGAGATCTCTGCATAGAAAAAGTAAACCCCACATGCAAACAAAATTAATTCAGGACAAATCGCAGTTTTAAATTAAAATCTTAAAATATTAATGCTTCTGAAATAAATCATAAAGTATATTTTATGGCATTTGAGTTGGTGAGGTTATCTTATGAGGTATTTCCAATCATCATTAATTCATTAAAATTTATGTCTTAATGGGTGAGGGTTATCCAGAAACTCTCTATGCTGTCTTTGCAGTTTTTATGTAAAGATAAAATTATTCCTAAAAAATAAATTTACTAAAAAAATAGCGATCATGAAAAACACCTCATATCTTTTACTTAATCAAAAGTCATCCTTAAAAATGAAAAAGCAAGGCATCACCTAGAAGAAAATATTTATGATACATATATCTGACATAGGACTTACATCCATAATGTTGAACAACTTCTATAAATCAACAGCCAATAAAGAAACAATCCAATAAAAATGTACAAAAGACTGAACTGAACTCTACCCACTGAATATATATGAATATCTAAAAGCAAATGAACATGTGCTTAACATCATTTAGCTTCTAGGAAATGCAAACCAAAACCACAATGTGATACCAGTGCACTATCAATAGAATTATAAACATTGAAACAAACAAAGGCTGAATACTAAGTTTTAGTGAGGATGGGTAGCAACTGAAAACCTCACACACTAACATTTTACATGGAATTTGGAAAAGTGTTTGGCACCTTCTCCTATGGTGACACATACATCTACTCCATGACGTAGAAATAAAATTTGAGGGAAATCAAGCATATGTTAAAAAAAGACCTATACACCAAAAGTAATAGTTTTATATATAATAGCCGCAACCTGTAAACAACCACATGTTCATTACCAAAGTAATGTATAAACAAATCGTGCTACATTTATACAATGGGATACTTCTTGAAGTTAAAGGGACAATCCTCTGTAACATACAAGGATATAGATGAATCTCAGAAACTATATAGTGTTACTGACGGCAGATACAAGAGAGCATGCTACACAATTCTATTTATATGAGGTTCAGGTATAGAAAATGCTAATGAATTGTGATGACAAAAATTACAATAATGATTTTCTATATTGTTGAAAGATGGATAGTAGTGATCACCATGTATAAATAGAAAGAGAACTTTTTGGATGATACAAAGTTTTCCTTGATGGGGATGTTGTTTAGAAGACTGCATATATTTTAGAAATGTATTGAACTTTGAACAAAATATCTGTGCTTTTATTGTAGATTCTTCAATACGTGAATGTACTTGAAAAAATATATGCCCATTACCCACCTCTTCTCCTGTCATCATTTATCTCCTAAACAATTGCAATTATGTCTTAACTCATGCCCAGGCACCCCCAATATTGAGAACAATTCTTGACTCATAGTAAGTACTTAATTAATATTTAACAGACTATTCAATAACAAATTACTTAAATAAATTTTGATAGTGGCTTTCAAAGCATTAGTATGTAGATATCATACGAATGCAAGGCACATTAAAATTTTAAAATTAATTTCCAAGGTTCTAGATTTGCACATTAATTACCAATGCCAGAACAGCACATAATAAATTAACATATCTCCCTTAGTTATTGTTGGCTTAACCAGGATAATTTTAGGCATAATATTTTAAATTTTTACATGAAAAGCAGAATAAATAATATACAATTGTGCATCACTTAACAGTGGGAATGTATTCTGAGAAATGCATCATTAGGTAATTTTGTCATTATGCTGACATTATAGAGTATATCTACACAAACCTAGATGGTATAGCCTACTACACACCTAGGATATATGATACAGCTTACTGCTCCTAGACTATAAACCTTTACAGCATGTTACTGTAGTGACTACTGTAGGCAACTGTAATGCAATGATAACATAAAAGGTAGAGCAAAAATATGGTAATATAATTTTATGGGACCCTGTCTTATACGTGGTCCATCATTGACCAAAACATTGTTATGCAGTAAATGACTGTATAACTTCTTTTGTCACACATACGCACACAAACACATGCACTCTTAAATGTTTATTAAGAATGTACACGGAAATGTTAATATAGATATCTCTGAAAGATATATAGGTGCTTTTGTTTTATTTTTAATGTATTATTTTATTTCATAAATATTTTTACAAACATATATTTATAATATATAATTTCATAGATATTATTTTATATCTATGAAATATTTCATAATATTTATGAAATAATACATTATTTCATAAATATTAATTTCATGAACATTTTATTATTAAATATATTCATAATATATTTAAGAAAAATTATTTCATTTCCTATTTAATAAACCCCTATTTGTACAAGTAACATTCTTTGCTGTCATTCTTAATTTGTTACTTTTTGACAGAAGTCGTTATTTAACATAATACTGAGTAAAGACAGAATGTACTGTACAGAATAGATGCTTAACAAACATTGTAAATTCAATAAAAATAGCACATTCTAAGTCACAAACATAAATTCTATTAAGTTGTATCTTGGAGCACACATCTACCTACTCTGGCTATTGATTCCTTAGTATAATTAAAGATCAATATTTTTGATGTTATTTTTAGGTTCAGGGAAATAATCAACGGCATAAACAGCCCAAAAAATCTTAAATGTATGCTTATGTAAAGATATAATCAAAGGTTAACACCAATATTTGATAAAGGAAACATTTGTTATCACATTTATCATTAAGTATATCTGAGAATTGATGTTTAAATACTCAGAAAAATAATAATTTGCTAAGGTATCACAGAATAATGTTGAATTGGCAGCCACTCCAGCTTCTTTCAAGTTTTTTTTACTCATTTTTGTACCCATTTTAATACACATATTCTGAATTCTTTTTTTTTCTTCTGAGCATTCAAGTGGTATAGTGGTACTAGATTTTCCCCATTAAGTATTTATGTATTACAATGATGAAAATGAAACCACTGATGAGTTGATGAGCTGAAAAAAAAAAAAGTCAGCTATAAAACTAGTTTTGTCATCATTGTGTCATAGCTCTGATGAAAAGGCTGTGGCAGTGGTTGGACAAAAATGAAAATGAGAGGAAGAATTAACTCGTTTGATGCCAGCCATGGTGGTAGGCTTCTGACTGAATAGTAACAGAATTTGCAAAGCTAATTCTGATTCTTTAAATTGCAATTTTAAAATTTCTAGTAACTTGAATTCAATAGGTTTATACATGAACTTTTCACAAGTTAGTTGTCTTAAACTTCTTAGAAGAAAGCAACTGACAAATTGGCAAAATCAATTGATTTTCTTTAAATAAACACTGGTGAAATGCTGTTTTTTATTTCAAATGACTAAGCACCCTAATCAACTGCAAAATTTCTAATAATTAAATTAACTTAAAACATATACAAACTTGTAAAAGGCCTTATTCAGGACATTTATCCAAATCTTCTCCTGGTTTTAAGATAATTAAGTATTAGCATTGAAATTGACTAGAAAAAATTTTGAACTTTGTTGGGGGGGTGTATTGGGTCATCATTTCTAGACTCCCTGAAAAATATGAATTATCTCCCTATGTGGTAGGAAAATCTGGGTAATGTGCAAGCACTTGAGTCTAGAACTAGAAAATACAACCTTGATAGCGAAAAGTCAAATGGACCAAATTTAGTGGCAGAATTCCAGATACTGTCACATGCATAACAATGCCATAAATTGTAAAAGCAACAGTTTTCTCATATTCGTTAAAGTACTTGGCCAACACTTTCAATTCTTGACCAAGTAAAATAGATTCATAAAAGAAACATAAACATTCGATATGAAAAAATTTTACTCAGATTGCAGAAGAAATAATTTCCTCTTGAGATCAAAATAAAACTCATATATATTACCCATTCCACATTACCTTTTTAAAAGGACATTCACAAGCTATACATTACATAAAATGTATAGGTAATATAGTAGACAATTCCAGCAATGTTTGTCATTTGATTAATTACAGAATATTAATCACTTGGTATAGTATGATTATTTTGTTGTTTTAATATGCCAATTGAAAATTTCCTATAATTACCATTTAAAGGTGGAGTCAAATTTGAATTTGAAATAAAACATATGTCATTAAAGAGAATATAACAATTATTTACATTAAAATGTTAGTATACATCAACAAACTTTTTTATTATGAGATAAATACTAGAAATTATACTTTTTAATTTGTAAGCCAGATTTCTTTTGACTATTGTATATATACATATATACACACACACACATACACATATATATACACACATATATATTTGAGATAGAGTCTCACCCTGTCACCCAGCCTGGAGTGCAGTGGCCTAATCTGGGCCCACTGCAACCTCTGGCCCCCCCGGGTTCAAGTGATTCTCCTGCCTCAGCCTCTCGAGTAGCTGGGATGATAGGCATGCGCCGCCACGCCCAGCTAATTTTTTGTATCTTTAGTAGAGACAGGATTTCACCATGTTTGCCAGGCTGGTCTCAAACTCCTGACCTTGTGATCCACCCACCTCGGCCTCCCAAAATGCTGGGGAAAATGCTGGGATTATAGGTGTGAGCCACCACGCCCAGCTATTATATTTTTTAAAACTTCAGGATTTCCTTTTTGAATATTGATTTTCAATTCTACTATGTAGGGATTACTTTGCAGACATCTGTTTCATTCTCAATTTCTTCACTTCCAATCAAAGACAATTACACTATCAATAGACAATTATTTTCCATGGTAAAAAAGTTTTAAAAGTTGAAGTGGCAAGCAGTTGTCAAAATATAAGTTATATATAGTTTTCCATATTGCAAACTGTGAGTTATTATTATTAAACCTCAAAATACAGATTTCTTAGTATCCTCTAAGAAGTGATACAGCTTTAATTTTGAAATGTTTTCAGGACTGAACATGTAATGCTTTCTTATCTCATGTGAGCACTGATGTTTTCAGAAAGTGAAACTGAGCATATTAAGATTACACATATGCATACACGTGCTGACGCTCACAAACACACAAGGAAAATAGCATTTGTTTAAAGTTTTGTCCAGTTTAAAAAAAATGCACACAGTCTTTCATATTTAAAGTTTATATTTTATCTCTTGGTTTTATAGGCAAAATATTACCAATTAAGTGTTAAGATATTAGATCTTAGTCTCTGAATTTTTTTCATCTCTACCTGAAAACTCTGTTGGACTCCTTTTTATAAAAAGCTCTCTGCCAGGCTGTGGTGGCTCATGCCTGTAATCCCAGCACTTTGGGAGGCCAAGGCGGGCAAATCATGAGGTCAGGAGTTCGAGACCAGCCTCACAAACATAGTGAAACCCTGTCTCTACTAAAAATACAAAAATTACCCGGGCATGGTGGCGGGCATCTGTAATCCCAGCAACTTGGGAGGCTGAGTCAGGAGAATTGCTTGAACCCAGGAGGCGGAGGTTGCAGTGAGCCGAGATCACACCACTGCACTCCAGCCTAGGTGACAGAACGAGACTCCATCTCAAAAAAACAAAACAAAACAAAACAAAAAAAATTTCTCACATTTAGGGTTGCTGGGTTTAGCAAACAAAAATACAAGGTATTCAGTTAAATTTGAATTTCAGATCAACAGCTGACTTTTTTAGTATAAGTATTTCAAGTATTTCCCCCAATACTGGATTGGATATCCAGATCAATGTGTTAATGATTTGGGGACACACTTATACTAAAAATTGTAAATTGTTGATCTGAAATTTAAATTTAACGGGGTGCTCTACAATTTATCTGGCAGCCTACTGATAATAGAACATATATGTTGAAACCATTAAGGCCATCATGTATGCTTAATGATCAGTATGTAACTTCTTGTGGCTGAGAAAGATTACACTTTAAATTCAGAGGGCTGGACCCTATTTATCTAAGGGGCTGGCAAAAGAAGAGCATTATTATTATCTGAGCACCTCTCCAAATTTATCCCCTACACTGTAATTCAAATCCTAGCCTGGTCCCAAAGTTTATATTCCATTACTATATAAAACATTTTCCTGCAGTGGAATTAGTCCCTGGAATACAGATTTCCTGTTTACAGAGCCAATTCTACGTATTTTCTATGTAATCTTTGGTCAGAAGATAATATCTGTGTAATTCTTATATTTAATAACATTTGAAGGCTTAAAAATCAGAGTATACAAAAGATTTACTCAAATTTAAAAATAGAGTGGAATAAAATGAATTAGGCACCTTTCAGCTTCTGCATGTAAAATAGCAGTAGCAGTGTTGTAATACAGCAGAACACATTGGTATTTTTTTTTAAGCACAGCTATTGTCTTCTTTGGATCTCTCAAAACAAAAACCATTTTGTGGGAGTGAGAATCACTGTCATCTTTGCCAGGTAATTATCCAACTTCTGGTAAAATGGATATTATCCTTTCTCCATTTAGAAATAAAATTAAAATATTCCTGGCTTTGAAAGAAGTGTTTTCTCTCATCACAAGTTAGAAATTATCTCAGTATACTTTCTGCAGAATATTTTTAAACAAATATCTTAGAATGAAGCAAGCATTCCACTCAACCCATTTTGGGGTCCTTTGTGTTAGGCAATTTACTTGATTCTATGAGGAATGATGAGTCTAATTTGAGTGCCTACTATGTGCCAGGAATTAAACAAGATGCTAGAAATGAATAAAACTGAACATAAATTCAAATCAGAAATACGTGAGCTTAATATAGACCCCAAATTTTTTCTGCTTCTTAAGAATTTAGAAAATTATCCCCTTTGTGACTGAGGCTGCTAATCTTTAAACAGATTTTAATAACTGATACCTCACAGAGGTGTTAAGAGGATTTTATAAGTATACATATATAAATATGAGCATATATTATAAGAATAGAAAAACATTTTATACTTATATAGAAGTACTGTATTTAGCGGACCATATGTCACATAGAAAGTACTCAATACGGCTGGGCACGGTGACTCATGCCTGTAATCCCAGCACTTTGGGAGGCTGAGGCGGGCGGATCATGAGGTCAGGAGATAGAGACCATCCTGGCTAACACGGTGAAACACTGTCTCTACTAAAAATACAAAAAGTTAGCTGGGCATGGTGGCAGGCATCTGTAGTCCCAGCTACTCGGGAGGCTGAGGTAGGAGAATGGCATGAACCTGGGAGGCGGAGCTTGCAGTGAGCTGAGATCATGCCACTGCACTCCAGCCTGGGTGACAGAGCGAGACTCCGTCTAAAAAAAAAAAAAAAAAAAAGAAAGCACTCAATACTCGCAGCTGTTACTAAATAGATAGGGGATATTTATTTCTGATATATGTATTAAATCGTAATTATTGTAATAGCTTTAAGGCTTGTCAAAGCGAACAAGATGGGGCAGATTGAAATTGCCTACTTGAAGCTAAATGTTAGGCAAGATATTAAAAATCGCTAAGCCCCTGTTCCATTTTGGGGGGAAAAAGATGGCTAAATTATGTAAGTAATATAATTGTGTAGGCTAATGGAACATATTGTGTCTGGAATTGGTTCCTTCCGGTGGGTTCCTGGTCTCGCCGACTTCAAGAATGAAGCCGTGCACCATCACAGTGAGTGTTAACAGTTTTTAAAGATGGTGTGTCCGGAGTTTGTTCCTTCAGCTGTTCCAATGTGTCCAGAGTTTCTTCCTTCTGGTGGGTTCATGGTCTTGCTGACTTCAGGACGAAGCTGCAGATCTTCATGGTGAGTGTTACAGCTCATAAATGTAGTGCAAACCCAAAGAGTAGGCAGCAGCAAGATTTATTGCAAAGAGAGAAAGAACAAAGCTTCCACAGCGTGGAAGGGGACCTGAAGCGGGTTGCCACTGCTTGCTGGGGTGGCCAGCTTTTATTCCCTTATTTGGCCCTGCCCACGTCCTGCTGATTGGTCCATTTTACAGAGTTCTGATTGGTGCGTTTACAAACCTTTAGCTAGACACAGAGTGCTGATTGGTGCGTTTTTACAGAGTGCTGATTGGTGCATTTACAAACCTTTAGTTAGTCACAGAGTGCTGATTGGTGTGTTTACAATCCTTTAGCTAGACAGAAAAGTTCTCCAAGTCCCCACTGGACCCAGAAGCCCAGCCAGCTTCACCTCTCAATATCATGTGAAAATTCTTAACACACCTAATTCACACATTTTGTGTGGTACAAAATAGAAAAAAATTTAAATATAAGATCAAAAACAACTTAAAAGAAACAGAGTTTTACCTCCATCTTGGTTGTACAGGATTTAGATCTAAACCAAGAGGGTCCCTCTGAGAAAAGTCATTCATTCACCTCAACAACAACATAGTCAAATAAATAAATAAATAAAAGAATAAAGAAAGAAAAAGGAAAGAAGCAACGAAGGAAGGAAGAGAGAAAGAAAAGAAGAAAGGAAAGGAAGAAAAGAAAAGGAAGCAAAGAAAGAAGGGGAAAAACGTTGTTGTTATAAGGTGGTTGGGAATTGAAATGTTTCCTCTAATTAGCTGACATATGTAGGGGCTTTACTTTCCTAAATATAAAATATCAGGGAGACAGTTATGTGAAAAAAAAACATAGATGTCTTTGTTCATAACTTTTGGGCTAGGGTAATGAAGCAGTGATTAAGTTTTTAAAATTTTTCTAACAAAGATAACCTATTTCAAGAATAATATTGCTTTTGGACCCTTCTGCTGTTGAAGCTTGAAACTTACTGTGTCCGGAATTGATGGGTTCTTGGTCTCACTGACTTCAAGAATGAAGCCGCGGACCCTCGCGTTTTATCTGCGTTCCTTCTTGGGGGAAACAACTCTCAGGCCTCTCACAAAAAGAATCAAAGATCTGAAACCAGATCACCGTATCCGATTCTGGACCCCTCATTCACCTTAATTGCTTCCTTGCCCCTCCCAAGCTCCTGTTTCCTTACACATTGTTACATTTCTTCCCTGCTACATAAACCCCTGGTTCTAGTGATCAGGGAGACTGAGATCCCATCTCCTCCACTGCAGCACCTGGTAACAGCCTTGTTTCTTGGCAATACTTATTATCTTAGTGATTGGCTTTCTGTACAGTGAGCAACAGGACCTAGACCAAATCCCTGGTGTTTCAGTAACAGTGTTAGTTTTACATTCTCTAACAAGTGCTTGTTCAGACTAAAGGCCACCTAAAAAGACTGATGCATAATAAATATTAATAAATGAAAGAACTCGGAGCCTGGCTCTATGCCTGGTTTTGGCTTTCAATGGATTTTAGATTTTGTCATATTAATTTGACTAATACTTAAGATTGCAGCAGCAAAGTAATACTCCATTCTATCCTAAAGAGACCAGGATGTCAAAAGTTTAACATCTCCCTGTTTTGTATGGGAATTGACGTTCTTGGTCAATTCTTCCTTCAAGTTACCAGAACACTTACAAAGAAAACTTGCGTTGTATATATCGAGAGCCAAAACCTTACATGAAGCATTTATTTTTAATAGAGCAATATAATCAATAGTAAATTGTTTCAACTTTAGTACCATATGAATGATAATATTTAGTAATAGATGTTCTGAAAAGGGAGTATCTTTGGAAAAGTTTACAAGCTCTATTAACTTAGGATAATAGAGTAATAATATTTTTCTCTTAATAGAAAAAAAACTTTAATTTAGCAAAAATTTATTAGTAAAATCCATCACTCTCTTTCAGCAATCTGAATTTGGCTTGATTTTCTCCCTTTAATTTAGTATTATTTAATTCCAATGACCAAATACATTTCTGGGATGGGCATTTATTACAGCAGGACACATCACTTACAGGAAACATATGATGCATATTAACTGAAATAAAGTGATGTATATTTATCTTCAAGTTCTTGAGATTAACCTTTGTAGTAGATTCACAGGTATTGTAGAGTAGTGTCATTAATTGTATTTCAAGTTCAGACACTGTTGTTAACACAGAGTTAAGGAAAAATTTATTTCTGTGGAAACAGCACGAATACACAGTCAGGAAAACATGTTTTACACATTTAAAAGCAAATTTTTTGTTCTTTATTAAATGCTCAAGAAAACAGTCCAGTTTTAGAAATGCTTGGTTAGTAACCAAAAGAATGCTTTAGAATAGTCTCAAATTAGACTAAACTAGGGGTGGAGCCAAGATGGCCGAATAGGAACAGCTCCGGTCTCCAGCTCCCAGCCGCAGCGACACAGAAGACGGGTGATTTCTGCATTTCTGCTTGAGGTACTGGTTTCATCTCACTAGGGAGTGCCTAACAGCGGGTACAGGACAGTCAGTGAAGCACACTGTGCGCGAGCCGAAGCAGGGCGAGGCATTGCCTCCCTCGGGAAGCGCAAGGGGTCAGGGAGTTCCCTTTCCTAATCAAAGAAAGG
>NW_026652281.1:0-5457 GCF_009828535.3 Hylobates moloch
AAAAAAAAAAAAAAAAAAAAAAAAAAAAAAAAAAAATGCGTGGCTTTTAACTTATTTTTTTAACCTCAGTGGTTGAGGAGAAAAAAGGAACAGAGAACCACCGTGTGCAGCAGCCACCTGCAGGGCCCCGCGGGGGCTTCACGGCTGGAGAGGGAGGGACTCCGCGCGGCTCTACCCTCTTTACAGAGGACGACACGGCCACACTGCGTTTAGGACGCTGCTCCATGGAGGCGCCGGGCAGCCGGACTTCGGAGACAGCTGGTGTCTGTGGGCCCTGGCGTTATTCCTGCTTTTCCGTTGTTTACAGACACAGCAGGCCTGCTGCTCCCCGCCCCCACATCCCTACTCTTACACTTCTCAGGTGGAAGATTCCCTGCCCCCGCTTGTGCCCGCAGGGAGGAGCTGAGGACAGATGAAGGCCAGCATATGGGACTGGTGCCCTTGCCCTGAGCTCACGGCTCAGTTTCCCCTCCCTGCAGAAAGGTGTGGTTTCGGCTGCCTCTGGGCTTGGCCCACTCTGTTCACTGGGCATGGTGATGACAGTGCCAGTAACTGGGGCCCTCCCAAGTGGGAGCCACACACCATCTTGCAGAGACTAGCTCGGTCGGGGAGACCCTAACCCAGCAGCGCTAGAGGAATTAAAGACACACAGAGAGCCGGGCGTGGTGGCTCACACCTGTAATCCCAGCACTTTGGGAGGCCGAGGCAGGTGGATCACGAGCTCAGGAGTTCAAGACCAGCCTGGCCAGGATGGTGAAACCCCGTCTCTACTAAAAATACAAAAATTAGCCAGGTGCTGTGGCAGGTGCCTATAATCCCAGCTACTCGGGAGGCTGAGGCAGAAGAATCGCTTGAACCCAGACGGCAGAGGTGGCAGTGAGCTAAGATCACGCCACTGCATTTCAGCCTGGGTGATAGAGTGAGTCTCTGTCTCAAAGAAAAAAAAAAAAAAAGACACACAGAGATACAGAGGTGTGGAGTGGGAAATCAGGGGTCTCACAGCCTTCAGAGCTGAGAGCCTCTAACAGAGGTTTACCCACAGATTTATTAACAGCAAGTCAGTGATAAGCATTGTTTCCATAGATATTAGATTAACTAAAAGTATCCCTTATGGGAAACGAAGGGATGGGCCAAAATAAAGGGATGGGTCTGGCTAGTTACCTGCAGCAGGAGCATGTCCTTAAGGCACAGCTCGCTCACGCTATTGTTTGTGGCTTAAGAACGCCTTTAAGCGGTTTTCCACCCTGGGTGGGCCAGGTGTTCCTTGCCCTCATTCTGGTAAACCCACAACCTTCCAGCATGGGCGTCATGGCCATCACGAACATGTCACAGTGCTGCAGAGATTTTGTTTATGGCCAGTTTTGGGGCCAGTTTATGGCCAGATTTCGGGGGGAGTGTTGCCAACACCATCTCATTTAACCCTACGGAAGCCTGGGGGCCAGCAGTCACCTACAGGACAGGCAACTCCATCAGCCCCACGAAGGCCACGTTGCTCAGAAAGGGTGGAGTGAGATTCCACCCCAGCTCTGGGTGGCTTCGGACGCTGTGCCCCTCCATGCACTCAGACCTGGAGGGAGACTGCCTTGAGCTGCTGCTCTATCTGCTGCTTCAAGGTCCCCAGTCCTAGAGATTCCACATCCACCTGGCCTCTCTCCCAGCTCCTCCTTCTGGAAAGCCCTTCCCCATCTCAGCTCCTACCTGGGCCCCACAGTACATCCTCAGCCTGGCAGTGAGAGGGACCCTGGGAAGAAGTCAGCCCCCACCTTCACCTCCTGGCTCCTCTCCCCCGCAGGCCAGGCCCACCCCCACCGGGGCCCCTGCCTGGCTGAGCCTCTGTGAAGCACTCCTCCCCAGTAACCCCAACGCCACCTCCTTGCCTCTGTTCAGTGGTCCTCAGTGATCTCTGGGAGGCAGGGCCCTTCCCCTCACTCACTCATCATCTCCCTAATCACTCATCACTGTCTGATGTCTTTTGTTTTGCACATTTTTATTTATTATTTCTTCTCCCCAGCTCGCAACCACCAGAAGCTAAGAGCTGTAGGCAGCATTTTGCTGGCTTTCCTTGCTGCTTCACGGCCAGTGCCTGGACACAGAGGGTGCTTCCTTACATGGACTGAGAAAGGAATGGGTCCCCGGTTGAGGCTGGCCCTGAGAGGAAGGAGGTTCCTCCCAGCAGGTGGCCCACTGCCCAAATGCACGTTAGAACAGGTTGTGGATCTGAACCAGTGTCTACAGAAGCAATGGGAACCCTCCTCCAAGGAGAGACAAAGACAAACCCACACTCTACACGCAGTTTGAAGTCTACTTTCTTAATCAGAATGTGTTGGCCAGGCGCGGTGGCTCATGCCTGGAATCCCAGCACCTCGAGAGGCCGAGGTGGGAGGATTGCTTGAGCCCAGGAATTTGAGGCTGCTGGGACCCACTGCGCTCCAGCTTGGGTGACAGAGCAAGACCCTGTCTCTAAAAATAAGTAAATAAACAAACATAGAGTGTGTCATGACCATCTCTATTCCTCTGTAGACATTCAACAACACATTTTTTTTTTTCGAGACGGAGTCTAGCTCTGTCTCCCAGGCTGGATTGCAGCAGCGCGATCTCAGCTCACTGCAAGCTCCGCCTCCGGGGTTCACGCCATTCTCCTGCCTCAGCCTCCTGAGTAGCTGGGACTACAGGCGCCTGCCACCACGCCCGGCTAATTTTTTGTATTTTTAGTAGAGACGGGGTTTCACCATGTTAGCCAGGAAGGTCACGATCTGCTGACCTCATGGTCCGCCTGCCTCAGCCTCCCAAAGTGCTGGGATTACAGGCGTGAGCCACCGCGCCCGGCATCAACAACGCATTTTTTTAATTTTTAAATTTTTATTTATTTTGGGACAGGGTCTCACTCTGTCACCCAGGCTGGAGTGCAGCGGCTCAATCTCACCTCATTGCAACCTCCACCTCTCAGGCTGAAGTGGTTCTCCCACTTCAGCCTCCTGAGTAGCCAGGATCACAGGCAAGCGCCGCCACCTGGCTAATTTTATTTGTATTTTTGGTGGAGACATTTGCCACATTGCCCGGGGTGGTCTCGGAATCCTGGACTCAAGTGATCCACCCACCTCAGCCTAACAGAGTGTTGGGATTCTGGGCGTGAGCTACCACGCCTGGCCCCATCTTATTCTTATTTTTTATTAAGAGACAAGATCTCACTCTGGCTAAAGCACAGCGGCATGAGCATAGCTCAGTGCAGACATGAACACCTGGGTTCAAGTGACCCTCCAGCTAAGGCTGGAGTTCTGGGAGAATCTGCAGTTACAGATCATTTATATACTGGTTTAGAACATTTACTATTTTGTTTTGTTTTGTTTCAGATGGGGTTGCCAAGGCTGGCCTCCACCTCCTGGACACAAATGATCCTCCTACTTCAGGCCCCCAGGTAGCTGGGACCACAGGCATGCACCACCATGCCCAGCTAACTTTTGCATTTTTTATAGAGACAGGGTCTTGCCACGTTGCCCAGGCTGGTCTCCAACTCCTGAGCTCAAGTGATCTGCCCACCTCAGCCTCCCAAAATTCTAGGATTTCAGGCATGAGCCACCACAAACAAATTTATTGAGCACCAAATATATGCCATGCTCTGCTCAAAGCACTAGCACGCTGTGGTGAGAAAACAGACAAGGTCTCATCGCTCAAGGAACCAGAGAAGCAAAGATGCAAATTAATCAGAGATGTGATGAGCACAAGAAGGAAATAAACAGTTTTACGAGACAGTGACTGAGATCAGGGGAGGAAGATGCTTGAGCCAAGACTCAGGGGTCAGAAGGAGAGAACCATTGAAGAGTGGGAGGGGCATCCAAGTAGAAACCGCAAGTGCAAAGCCCTCGAGGAACCACAAGAGCCTCCTATGAATGAGGAACTGGAAGCAGCTCCAGGTGGCTGGAGTTTAACAGAAAGTGAAGTGAGGGGAGAGGACCAGACATGGGAGATTATGAACTAATGGAACACACTGGTTTTGATTTGTGGGGAGATGGGAGCCAATGGAAATGTCTTTCAGCTTTCTTTTTTTTTTTTTTTTTTAAACAGGGTCTCACTCTGTCGCCCAGGCTGGAGTGCAGTGGCACAAGCTTGGTTCACTGCAGTCTCAACCTCTTGGACTCAAGGGATCCTCCTGCCTCAGCCTCCCTAGTAGCTGGGGCTACACACACACACCACCACACCTTCCTAATTTTTTTGTGGGCACAGGTGGGGGACGGAGCCTCGCTCTTTCACCAGGCTGGAGTGTAGAGGTGCGATCTCAGCTCACTGCGACCTCCGCCTCCTGGGTTCAAGCAATTCTTCTGCCTCAGCCTCCCAAGTAGCTGGGACTACAGGCATGTGCCATCACACCCAGCTAATTTTTGTATTTTCAGTAGAGACGGGGTTTCACCACGTTGGCCAGGATGGTCTCGATTTCTTGACCTCGTGATCCACCTTCCTTGGCCTCCCAAAGTGCTGGGATTACAGGTGTGAGCCACCACGCCCGACCCCTAATTTTTGTATTTTTAGTAGAGATGAGATTTTGTCGTGTTGCCCAGGCTGGTCTCAAACTCCTGAGCTCAGGCAATCCACCAGATTCAACCTCCCAACGTGCTAGGATTACAGGCATGAGCCACCACAGGTGGTCTCTTAACAGCTTTGTTGAGATATAATCAACATACAATAAACTGCACATGTTTAAGGGTAGAACTGTATAGATTTTGACATATGTATACACCTGAGAAACTATGACCATGATCAGAGATGTGATGAGCACCAAGAAGGAAGCAGATAGTAAACCTATCCTCCATCAACAGATGAATGGATAAAGAAAATGTGGTACTTTACACAACGGAGAACCATTCAGCCATAAAAAAGAATGAGATCCTGTCATTCGCAACAACATGGATGGATCTGGAAGTCGTTATGTTAAGTGAAATAAGCCAGGCACAGAAAGACGAACTTTGCACGTTTTCATTTATTTGTGGAGGCTAAAAGAAAATTAAAACAATTGTCCGGGGCCGGGCGCGGTGGCTCACGCCTATGGTACCAGCACTTTGGGAGGCTGACGCAAGCGGATCACGAGGTCGGGAGATCGAGAGCATCTTGGTTAACACAGTGAAACCCCGTCTCTACTAAAAATACAAAAAATTAGCTGGGCATGGTGGCAGGTGTCTGTAGTCCCACCTACTCGGGAGGCTGAGGCAGGAGAATGTCAAGAACCCGGGAGGCGGAGCTTGCAGTGAGCTGAGATCGCGCCACTGCACCCCATCTAGCCTGGGAGAAAGAACAAGACTCCTTCTCAAAAAAAAAAAAAAATTGGCTGGGCGTGGTGGCTCACGCCTGTAATCCCAGTATTTTGGGAGGCCAAGGCGGGGGGATCACGAGGTCAGGAGTTCAAGACCAGCCTGGCCAACATAGTGAAACCCTGTCTCTACTAAAAATACAAAAATTAGCCAGGTG